>NC_041388.1:294261525-294270939 GCF_002162155.2 Triticum dicoccoides
GACCGCGCCTCTCGCCGGACTTCACCGGTGGTCGCCGGCGCCGTCCCGCCCCGCCACCGCCGTCGGCCATCGCCGGCCTCCTCAGCCCCGGGCCGGATCCGATCCGGGAGTGGGATCAGATCCACCCACTCCCCGATCCAAACGCAGCCCCGCCGCCCGGATCCCGCCGTCCCGGGATACCCTCGTCCCGTTGACTTTTTGCACAGGGTATAAATTTCGCCTAAGTCCTGGAATCTGCAGATCCATGTACCTATGTTCGAGGCCCCGTAACTTTGCATCCGTAGCTCCGATTTGGGCATATAGCATATCAAAATGTTCATCTCAGAGAGTACATCATTTCATTCCATTGCATCATTTTCATTTGAGCTAATCTTGATGCCCGAAATGCTGTTAGAAGGAGGCTTCATGAGTTAATTGTCAGATCTGCTAGTTCATCTTAGACTTCTGTCATTTTTGCCATGATTATTGTGTGCATGCTATGCCTGTGAGTCCTTCATATGTTTTGTTAAGGATTTCGTCTTCTTTCCAGAGGTGCAACCCATGCATTTTTAGGATGTCTGTGGTGACTTGTGCAATCTTGCAAAGTGAGGCACCCGGTGAATCTGTTATCAGGGACTTAGTAGTTTTCACTAAGTCTGGGTTTATTTAGTTCATGATGCCATATGTTCAGCTTGTTACCTAGTGATCCGTGCCTCTTTTGGGGATGATCAGTAAAGGAGTTTTGTTAATCATGTTATGCTCTATCCATCCATGTCTTTGTTTGCAATTATGGAGCAACCTAGCTTGAGTCAATCGAGCTCTACTTTTGCTTCGTTGTGAATCTGGGCAGATCGTCAACTCGTTTGCGATTTTGCCGATGTTATTGTAGTTGATCCGTGCATGCTATGCCATTGTGCTTGCCATGTCTAGCTATCTTTTTGTGCCTTCTTAATGGATGTATGCTTGCCTTGCCATGACTTGCACCGTGGTGAGTGCATCGAGCTCGTTTACATGCCTTCGTGAGTTATATTTCAGCATGTCTCAGTTTTCACCAAGTCTGAAAACTGATTGTGTTTTAGCTATGTTCGTGTGCTTGTTAGTATATTTTGTGAACCCTTTTGGCCCCAGGTCACTTTGGGTCTTTTGTTAAGCTTGTTGAGTAGCTCCATGCCATGTTCTTACTTGTCTTAATCAGGTCATGTATCATGTTGTTTTGCTACTCCGAAGAGGGCTTCGTGATCTGAAATTTCAGACAAGTGTTAATTTCACTAAGTCTGTGATCTGTTTTGCATTTGCATTTTTGCCATGCTTGTTTGAACCTCATAATGGATGAATTGGCCGTAGCTCAGTGCTAGACTTTTGTTAAGAATCTTGTGTGCATCCCTGCCATGTATTTTGTTGTCATGTTTGGTGGCTGTAGCATGTTCATTTTGTTGCATTTAGATGCCTACTTGCTGTAAATCGCAGACCGGTGTCATTCTTAAAACGCTTGCCATTTCCAAACCGTAACTCCGATTCCGGCATTCTTTATATCGTTTTCAAGCGATTTCCTCTCATATTCCAGTGGCACCCTTGGAATTCCAAGTTGAGGCCAGGTTCATGCATTTCCTGTCATATCTTGCATTTCGCATCCCGCACCGCATCCCGCATAGCATGTCATCATTGCATCGTATCGCTTGACCCTTGCACGTGGTTGATTGTATCATTGTTGCTTGTTTGTCTTGTTTGGGTGGAGCCGGGAGACGAGTTCGCTACCGAGGAGCCCGTTGAGTTTGCTTGTGAGGATCCAGTCAACTCTGACAGCTGTGCGGGCAAGATGATCATACCCTCGAAATCACTACTATCTTAGCTATGCTAGTTTGCTTGATCTTTGCTATGCCAATGCTACGATGCCTACCATTTGCTTGTCAGCCTCCCAAATTGCCATGTCAAACCTCTAACCCACCATTGTCCTAGCAAACCGTTGATTGGCTATGTTACCGCTTTGCTCAGCCCCTCTTATAGCGTTGCTAGCTGCAGGTGAAGATTGGAGCCGTTCCTTGTTGGGACATTTATTTACTTGTTGGGATATCATTATATTTCTATGTTATCTTGATGCATCTATACACTTGGTAAAGGGTGGAAGGCTCGGCCTCTCGCCTAGTGTTTTGTTCCACTCTTGCCGCCCTAGTTTTCCGTCATATCGGTGTTATGTTCCCGGATTGTGCGTTCCTTACGCGGTTGGGTTATAATGGGAACCCCTTGATAGTTTGCCTTGATTAAAGCTTTTCCAGCAATACCCAACCTTGGTTTTACCATTTTCCACCTAGTCTCTTTTTCCCTTGGGTTACCGGAGCCCAAGGGTCATCTTATTTTAACCCCCCCCCCCCCGGGCCAGTGCTCCCTCTGAGTGTTGGTCCGAACCGGGCAGCCTCCGGGGCCACCTCGGGGAAACTTGAGGGTTGGTTTTACTCGTAGCTTGACCTATCTGAGTGTGCCCTGAGAACGAGATATGTGCAGCTCCTATCGGGATTTGTCGGCACATTCGGGCGGTGTTGCTGGTCTTGTTTTAACCTGTCGAAGTGTCTTGAATTACCGAGATACCGAGTCTGATCGAAACGTCTTGGGAGGAGGTCTATTCCTTCGTTGACCGTGAGAGCTTGTCATGGGCTAAGTTGGGACTCCCCTGCAGGGATTGAACTTTCGAAAGCCGTGCCCACGGTTATGGGCAGATGGGAATTTGTTAATTCCCGATTGTAGATAACTTGAACCTTAATTAATTAAAATGAATCAACTGAGTGTGTTACCGTGATGGCCTCTTCTCGGCGGAGTCCGGGAAGTGGACACGGTGTTGGAGTAATGCTTGCGCAGGTTGTTCCTCTAGTTTTTCTTGCTCGCGCTTTGCCCCCTCTTCTCGCTCTCTTTTGCGAATAAGTTAGCCACCATATATGCTAGTCGCTTGCTGCAGCTCCACGTATATTTGCCTTTCCTTCCTATAAGCTTAAATAGTCTTGATCGCGAGGGTGCGAGATTGCTGAGTCCCTGTGGCTCACAGATACTATAACTCCAGATGCAGGTCCAGGTGATTCCGCTCCAGGTGATTCCGCTCCAGGTGACGAGTATGAGCTCAAGTGGGAGTTCGACGAGGACTCTCAGCGTTATTATGTTTCCTTTCCTGATGATCAGTAGTGGTGCCCAGTTGGGGGTGATTGGGACCGTTGTCGCATGTTGGGTTTTTCTTCTATTTTGGCGCCATAGTCGGGCCATGAGTGTTTTGGATGATGTAATGTTATTTATGTTCTTGATTGACGTGGCGAGTGTAAGCCAACTTTGTTCTCCCCTTTATTATTCATATTACATGGGATATTGTGAAGATTGCCTAACTTGCGACATATGCCTTCAATGCGATTATGTCTCTAAGTCGTGCCTCGACACGTGGGAGCTATAGCCGCATCGAGGGTGTTACAAGTTGGTAATCAGAGCCTTCCCCGACCTTAGGAGCCCCATTGCTTGATCGTTTTTAGCGGCCGAGTTGTGTCTAGAAAAATGTTTTGAGTCCTTAGGAATTATATATCGGAGAGTTTAGGAATTCTTTTACTTCCCAGTCTCCTCATCGCTCTGGTAAGGCATCCTGACATAGAGTTTTGACTCTTCTCTTCTTAAATTTCACTAAAAAAATTTAGGATCACGCGAGTATCTTGGAATCGTTCCGATGGCTTATGATGAGAATACTGTCTTGGTGCCTCCTGTCAGGGGTTTAGTGGAAGTGTCCCGGGGAGTTGAGCTCTGAGGTGTTGTCATCATAATTTTATCGTTGCAATTCTGGAATACTTGAGATATTTTCGCCGACATCGAAAATCTCTTTTACGCAGTTCGTTGGTGAGATAACCTCGACGCCACCCAGTACTGGGGCGGGAGTTCGGGAGTATCGCCATAACTTGTATAACGGATGCTTTTCGAAGGTTGAGGTAGATGGTTTCCGAAGTTTTTCTTGGTTATGTGTTGAAGGATGGATACAGCTGGATGTAGGATTTGCTAGTTTGGGTGAGATATTATGCTTCCCTTGTATCCCCAAAACCTGATTACATAACCGGAAAGGTTCGGGAGTTTCATAGGTGGGAATTCTAGTAGCTCTAGTTTTTTTTCTTCCACGGATATTGGTTTGAGATTGGGATTTCTTACCGATTATTCGTTCTTGATCCGTACCTTGTTGACTTATTTCTCTACCTTAATTCTACGTGGCTTCTCAATTTATGGATATGTGACCATTTCAAGAGGAATGCGTTCGTTCATTTTGTTCGGATGTGAAGACTATATGTTGCAATTTTCATTCCGTTGGATTCAGCTTCAATATTTATCTGTCAATGTGCTAATGGGGGTCAACCTGTCCAGGATGGCTCCTCCAACGCGCACGACTCTGAATCCTGATCCGCCACCACCTCCACCTCCTCCAGAGGCATGGCAAGCTGTGATGGCCGCAACCAACGCAAACACACAGCTGATCATGCAAATTCTTCAAGAGCGCAATCAAGGCAGTCAAGGGAATCAAGGCAGCAATCAGAGTCACTTTGCTACACTCAACCAGTTCCTTGCTAACAGGCCAAAGACTTTCAGCAATTGTGTTGAGGCAACCGATGCTGACGATTGGCTTGTGGATCTGTGTAAGCATTTCGAGTGCAGTAACGTCAGACCTGAGGACTTTGTCAAGATCGCTTCCTTCCAACTCAAAGATCAAGCTGAAGAATGGTTCCAGTAGTACAAGGACTCCAGAGGTGGACGTGTTATCACTTGGGATGATTTCCGTTGAGATTTCCGAGCTCATCATATTCCGCAGAGCGTGGTTGAAAGCAAGCGTGAGGAATTCCGCAATCTGAAGCAAGGCTCTTTGTCTGTCTATGACTACAACAAGTTGTTCCAGAAGCTTGCCCGCTTTGCCAAGCAGGACGTGCCTGATGAGAAGAGCATGATATATCAGTTCATGGGTGGTCTCAAAGAAGATATTCAGCTCACTCTTGTTCTCTTCGAGCCCTTGAGATGCGATGAGTTCTACAACATGACACTGAAGCAAGAGGCTGCTCAGTTGAGGTGTGATGCTTCCAGGAAGCGAGTCAGAGATGTTACTCCTTCTTCCTCTACTCAAGTGGCCAAGCAGCAGAAGTTTTGGCTTCCTCCTCCTCCGTTCCGTCAGCCGTATCAGCAGAAGAGCAAAGGTGGCAGTGGTTCTTCCCACCCACCCAACCCTGGAATTCAGAACAAGACTTCATCTCAAGCTCCAAGATCGAGTGCTCCGTATCACCGTCCGCTTTCAGAGGTCACATGCAACAAGTGCCAACAGAAGGGTCACTATGCCAACAAGTGTCTCAACCAGAGGCGTCTTCCTCCTCCTCCTGTCAGATCGGCAAGTACAGCTATGGTCAAGCATAACCCCAAGCACGCCAAGGTCAATTTGATGAATGCAGCTCAAGCAGAGGACTCGTCAGATGTGATCATGGGTAACCTTCCTGTTAATGATATTCCTGCAAGAGTTCTTTTTGACACGGGTGCATCGCATTGTTTCATGTCAAAGCCATTTTTTTTACCAAGCATGAGTTCGTTTCTTCTCATTTGGGTAGACAAATGGATATCGTTTCTCCTGGCAAACGTTTGAGTGCTAGTCTGGAGGTGCCAGATGTTACTATCACGTTGGGCAACTACAAGTTCCTTTCTTCCCCAATGGTTCTTGGTAACTCGGATATTGATCTTATTCTCGGGATGGATTGGCTTTCTAAGCACAAGGCTCAGCTTGATTGTGCAGCCAGGCTGATTCAATTGACTCATTCGTCTGAGGATGTAATTGTCTTTGCTGCTCGGGATAATACCATCCGTCTGTTTTCTCTCAATGAGAAGGGTGAATTGGATGCCATCTCTCAAATTCCAGTCGTTTGCGAATATCAAGACGTCTTTCCAAAAGAGCTTCCAGGAATGCCTCCGCACCGGCCAGTTGAATTCGTTATTGAACTTGAGCCTGGCACGGAACCTGTGTGCAAACGTCCTTACAAGCTCGGACCTGAAGAGTTGAAGGAGCTGAAGAAGCAACTCGATGAGCAAGAAAGAATGGGTCTTATCCGTCCTAGTTCTTCTTCGTGGGGTTGTGGTGTTCTTTTTGTGAAGAAGAAGGATGGAACGGACTGACTTTGTGTTGATTACCGTCCAGTGAACAAGAAGACCATCAAGAACAAATACCCACTTCCCAACATTAATGAGCTGTTTGAACAACTCAAAGGTGCCCAAGTATTCTCCAAGCTTGATCTCCGTATGGGTTATCACCAGATTCGCATTCGTGAAGAAGATATTCCCAAGACAGCATCCAGAAATGGCTTTGGTTCATATGAATACACTGTCATGTCTTTTGGCCTCGCCAACGCTCCTCCGACGTTCTCTCGCATGATGAACTTCATCTTCAATGCCTACACCAATGACTTCGTTTTGGTCTATCTCGACGACATTCTGGTTTTCTCCAAGAACAAGGAAGATCATGCCAAGCACTTGCGTTTGGTTCTCGATAAGCTCAGGGAACATCAGTTCTACGCCAAGTTCTCCAAGTGCGAATTTTGGCTTGATGAGGTTCTTTATCTTGGCCATATCATCTCTGCCAAGGGCATTGCCGTGAATCCTGAGAAGGTGTCTGCAATTGTGAATTGGGAACCTCCTCAAAACGTGAAGCAACTCCGCAGTTTTCTCGGTCTCGCAAGTTATTGCCGAAGATTCGTTGAAAACTTTTCCAAGATTGCGAAGCCTCTCTCTAATCTTCTTCAGAAGCACGTCAAGTATGTTTGGTCTCCGGAGTGTGATATTGCTTTCAACACTTTGAAAGAGAAGTTGATCACTGCTCCAGTTCTGACTCCACCTGATGAATCCAAGCCGTACGAGGTCTTTTGTGATGCCTCTCTCCAAGGTCTTGGCGCAGTATTGATGCAAGAGAAGAAAGTTGTTGCTTATACCTCTCACCAGTTGAAGCCTAATGAGAAGAACTACCCCACTCATGATCTCGAGTTGGCGGCAGTTGTGCATGCTCTTTTGACTTGGAGACATCTTCTATTGGGAAGAAAAGTGGACATTTTCACTGATCACAAGAGTCTCAAGTACATCTTCACTCAGCCTAATCTCAACCTCAGGCAAACTCGATGGGTCGAAATGATTCAAGAGTATAATCCGAGTATTGAGTATACTCTAGGCAAGGCCAATGTGATTGCTGACGCATTGAGCAGGAAAGCTTACTGCAACAGTCTGATTCTCAAGCCATATCAACCCGAGCTTTGTGAAGCTTTATGCAAACTTAATCTGCAAGTTGTTCCTCAAGGTTTCCTCGCCAACCTTCAAGTCTCTCCTACCTTAGAAGACCAGATTCGCCAAGCCCAGCTTCTTGATGCTATGGTGAAAAAGGTGAAGATTGGGATTGCCAAGAGTCAGTCCAAGTACAAGTGCTACCGCCTTGATGACAAGGACACTCTCTTCTTCGAGGATCATATTGTTATACCCAAAGGTGACCTCCGTAAAGTGATCATGAACGAGGCTCACAATTCTCTCCTCTCCATCCACCTGGGAGCATGAAGATGTATCAGGACCTCAAGCAAGCTTATTGGTGGACTCGAATGAAGCGCGAGATCGCTCAATTCGTGAATGAATGTGATGTCTGCAGAAGAGTGAAGGCAGAACACCAAAGGCCAGCAGGTCTCCTCCAACCTCTTGCCATTCCAGAATGGAAGTTTGACCACATTGAGATGGACTTCGTAACTGGGTTTCCAAAGTCCAAGCGTGGCAATGATGCTATATTTGTTGTCATCGACAAACTCACCAAAGTGGTCACTTTCTGCCTATCAAGGAGTCGATCACTGCAGCTCAATTGGCGGAACTCTATACCTCTCGTATTGTCTCTCTGCACGGTATTCCTCAAGTGATATCTTCAGACCGTGGCAGCATCTTTACCTCCAAGTTTTGGGATTCTTTCCAGAAGGCCATGGGCACCTACATCCGCTTCAGCACTGCTTTCCATCCTCAAACAAGTGGTCAAGTCGAGCATGTCAACCAGATTCTTGAAGATATGCTCAGGGCTTGTGTGATCTCCTTCGGCATGAAATGGGAGGATTGTCTTCCTTATGCTGAATTCTCCTACAACAATAGTTTTCAAGCAAGTTCAGGCAAGGCCCCTTTTGAAATTCTGTATGGCAGGAAGTGTCGTACCCCTCTCAACTGGTCTGAAACCGGTGAATGTCAGCTGCTGGGTAATGACTTAATCATAGAGGCAGAAGAAATGTGCAAAGTCATTCGAGATAACCTCAAAGCAGCCCAATCCCGCCAGAAGTGCTACTATGATAGTAAGCACCGTGATTTGGCTTTCGAGATCGGAGATCATGTTTACCTCCATGTCTCTCCTATGAAAGGTACTCGTCGTTTCGGTATCAAAGGGAAGCTTGCCCCTAGATAGGTGGGACCTTTCAAGATTGTCAGCAAGAGAGACGACCTCGCCTATCAACTCGAGCTTCCTTCAAACTTTGCAAATGTTCATGACGTGTTCCATGTCTCTCAGATTCGAAAGTGCTTCAAGACTCCTGACCGCACCGTCAACTTCGAGGACATTGAGCTCCAAGAAGATCTCTCTTATCGTGAGCACCCAGTTGCTATTCTTGAAGAGACTGAATGCAAGACTCGCAACAAGTCAATCAAATTCCTCAAAGTCAAGTGGTCGCACCATTCCCACCGTGAAGCTACCTGGGAATGCGAGGATCACCTCCGTTTTGAGTACCCGGCGTTCTTTCAGTCCTAGATCTCGGGACGAGATCTTTTCGTAGTGGTGGAGTGTTGTAACACCCCGGATGTAACTTTCCCTTTTTGTACTCCAACTCTTGTCGTCTCCGGCGTTAAGTTATATTTATTTCTCGGGTTCGGGTCTTTGTCTCCGTGTGTTGTTTTCATTTTCATGCATCTCATATCATGTCATCATGTGCATTGCATTTGCATACGTGTTCGTCTCATGCATTCGAGCTTTTTCCCCGTTGTCCGTTTTGCATTCGGCGCTCCGTTCTCCTCCGGTGGTCTTTTCTAGCTTTCTTTCGTGTGTGGGGATTAAACATTTCCGAATTGGAACGAGACTTGCCAAGCGGCCTTGGTTTACTACCGGTAGACCGCCTGTCAAGTTTCGTGTCATTTGGACTTCATTTGACACTCCAACGGTTAACCGAGGGACCGAAAAGGCCTCGTGTGTGTTGCAGCCCAACACCCCTCCATTTTGGCCCAAAACCCACCAAACTCTGCTCCATGTCCTAGAGCGTTCGATCACGATCGCGTGGCCGAAAACCGCACCTCATTTGGACTCTCCTAGCCCCTCCTATGCCTATAAATAGCCCCTCCTCCGAAATCCCGGATCTCCTCGTCCAAACCCTAAAAAAAAAAATCGCCCCGCGCCGCGCCGGACATTGT
>NC_041388.1:294271200-294273565 GCF_002162155.2 Triticum dicoccoides
GCCCCGCCGCCATCTTCCCCGAGCCGCCGCTGCCTTCTCCAACTCCGGCTCGCCGCCCGCCGGAGCTCGCCGCCCGCCGCCCGCCGCCTGCGCCGCGCCTCGCCTCGGCTCCTCGCCGCCGCCTGGGCGCACTGGCGACCGCGCCTCTCGCCGGACTTCACCGGTGGTCGCCGGCGCCGTCCCGCCCCGCCACCGCCGTCGGCCATCGCCGGCCTCCTCAGCCCTGGGCCGGATCCGATCCGGGAGTGGGATCAGATCCACCCACTCCCCGATCCAAACGCAGCCCCGCCGCCCGGATCCCGCCGTCCCGGGATACCCTCGTCCCGTTGACTTTTTGCACAGGGTATAAATTTCGCCTAAGTCCTGGAATCTGCAGATCCATGTACCTATGTACGAGGCTCCGTAACTTTGCATCTGTAGCTCCGATTTGGGCATATAGCATATCAAAATGTTCATCTTAGAGAGTACATCATTTCATTCCATTGGATCATTTTCATTTTAGCTCATCTTGATGCCCGAAATGCTGTTAGAAGGAGGCTTCATGAGTTAATTGTCAGATCTGCTAGTTCATCTTAGACTTCTGTCATTTTTGCCATGATTATTGTGTGCATGCTATGCCTGTGAGTCCTTCATATGTTTTGTTAAGGATTTTGTCTTCTTTCCAGAGGTGCAACCCATGCATTTTTAGGATGTGTGTGGTGACTTGTGCAATCTTGCAAAGTGAGGCACCCGGTGAATCTGTTATCAGGGACTTAGTAGTTTTCACTAAGTCTGGGTTTATTTAGTTCATGATGTCATATGTTCAGCTTGTTACCTAGTGATCCGTGCCTCTTTTGGGGATGATCAGTAAAGGAGTTTTGTTAATCATGTTATGCTCTATCCATCCATGTCTTTGTTTGCAATTATGGAGCAACCTAGCTTGAGTCAATCGAGCTCTACTTTTGCTTCGTTGTGAATCTGGGCAGATCGTCAACTCGTTTGCGATTTTGCCGATGTTATTGTAGTTGATCCGTGCATGCTATGCCATTGTGCTTGCCATGTCTAGCTATCTTTTTGTGCCTTCTTAATGGATGTATGCTTGCCTTGCCATGACTTGCACCGTGGTGAGTGCATCGAGCTCGTTTACATGCCTTCGTGAGTTATATTTCAGCATGTCTCAGTTTTCACCAAGTCTGAAAACTGATTGTGTTTTAGCTATGTTCGTGTGCTTGTTAGTATATTTTGTGAACCCTTTTGGCCCCAGGTCACTTTGGGTCTTTTGTTAAGCTTGTTGAGTAGCTCCATGCCATGTTCTTACTTGTCTTAATCAGGTCATGTATCATGTTGTTTTGCTACTCCGAAGAGGGCTTCGTGATCTGAAATTTCAGACAAGTGTTAATTTCACTAAGTCTGTGATCTGTTTTGCATTTGCATTTTTGCCATGCTTGTTTGAACCTCATAATGGATGAATTGGCCGTAGCTCAGTGCTAGACTTTTGTTAAGAATCTTGTGTGCATCCCTGCCATGTATTTTGTTGTCATGTTTGGTGGCTGTAGCATGTTCATTTTGTTGCATTTAGATGCCTACTTGCTGTAAATCGCAGACCGGTGTCATTCTTAAAACGCTTGCCATTTCCAAACCGTAACTCCGATTCCGGCATTCTTTATATCGTTTTCAAGCGATTTCCTCTCATATTCCAGTGGCACCCTTGGAATTCCAAGTTGAGGCCAGGTTCATGCATTTCCTGTCATATCTTGCATTTCGCATCCCGCACCGCATCCCGCATAGCATGTCATCATTGCATCGTATCGCTTGACCCTTGCACGTGGTTGATTGTATCATTGTTGCTTGTTTGTCTTGTTTGGGTGGAGCCGGGAGACGAGTTCGCTACCGAGGAGCCCGTTGAGTTTGCTTGTGAGGATCCAGTCAACTCTGACAGCTGTGCGGGCAAGATGATCATACCCTCGAAATCACTACTATCTTAGCTATGCTAGTTTGCTTGATCTTTGCTATGCCAATGCTACGATGCCTACCATTTGCTTGTCAGCCTCCCAAATTGCCATGTCAAACCTCTAACCCACCATTGTCCTAGCAAACCGTTGATTGGCTATGTTACCGCTTTGCTCAGCCCCTCTTATAGCGTTGCTAGCTGCAGGTGAAGATTGGAGCCGTTCCTTGTTGGGACATTTATTTACTTGTTGGGATATCATTATATTTCTATGTTATCTTGATGCATCTATACACTTGGTAAAGGGTGGAAGGCTCGGCCTCTCGCCTAGTGTTTTGTTCCACTCTTGCCGCCCTAGTTTTCCGTCATATCGGTGTTATGTTCCCGGATTGTGCGTTCCTTACGCGGTTGGGTTATAATGGGAACCCCTTGATAGTT
>NC_041388.1:294273575-294409133 GCF_002162155.2 Triticum dicoccoides
CAGTGCTCCCTCTGAGTGTTGGTCCGAACCGGGCAGCCTCCGGGGCCACCTCGGGGAAACTTGAGGGTTGGTTTTACTCGTAGCTTGACCTATCTGCGTGTGCCCTGAGAACGAGATATGTGCAGCTCCTATCGGGATTTGTCGGCACATTCGGGCGGTGTTGCTGCTCTTGTTTTAACCTGTCGAAGTGTCTTGAATTACCGAGATACCGAGTCTGATCGGAACGTCTTGGGAGGAGGTCTATTCCTTTGTTGACCGTGAGAGCTTGTCATGGGCTAAGTTGGGACTCCCCTGCAGGGATTGAACTTTCGAAAGCCGTGCCCACGGTTATGGGCAGATGGGAATTTGTTAATGCCCGCTTGTAGATAACTTGAACCTTAATTAATTAAAATGAATCAACTGGGTGTGTTACCGTGATGGCCTCTTCTCGGCGGAGTCCGAGAAGTGGACACGGTGTTGGAGTAATGCTTGCGCAGGTTGTTCCTCTAGTTTTTCTCGCTCGCGCTTTGCCCCCTCTTCTCGCTCTCTTTTGCGAATAAGTTAGACACCATATATGCTAGTCGCTTGCTGCAGCTCCACGTATATTTTCCTTTCCTTCCTATAAGCTTAAATAGTCTTGATCGCGAGGGTGCGAGATTGCTGATTCCCTGTGGCTCACAGATACTATAACTCCAGATGCAGGTCCAGGTGATTCCTCTCCAGGTGACGAGTACGAGCTCAAGTGGGAGTTCGACGAGGACTCTCAGTGTTATTATGTTTCCTTTCCCGATGATCAGTAGTGGTGCCTAGTTGGGGGTGATTGGGACCGTTGTCGCATGTTGGGTTTTTCTTCTATTTTGGCGCCGTAGTCGGGCCATGAGTGTTTTGGATGATGTAATGTTATTTATGTTCTTGATTGATGTGGCGAGTGTAAGCCAACTATGTTCTCCCCTTTATTATTCATATTACATGGGATGTTGTGAAGATTGCCTAACTTGCGACATATGCCTTCAATGCGATTATGTCTCTAAGTCGTGCCTCGACACGTGGGAGCTATAGCCGCATCGAGGGTGTTACAGTGTTCTGGGAAATCCTGTGATGAAATCCATGCCTAGCTTATCCCACTTCCATTCGGGTATCGGCAATGGTTGTAGCAATCCTGCTGGCTTCTGATGCTCTGCCTTCACTCTCTAACATACATCACAAACTGCTACATATTCCGCAATATCCTTCTTCATTCTGGTCCACCAGAAAATATCCTTCAAATCCAAATACATCTTGGTATTTCCTGGGTGAATCGAGTGTGGTGAGTCATGGGCCTCTTGCAGAATTAGCTTCCTAATCTCCGGATCATTTGGTACATAGAGACGATCTTCAAACCATAAGGTATCGTGCTCATCCTCATGAAATCCCTTAGCTTTTCCTTTGTTCATTTTCTCCTTAATGGAAGCAATTTCCTTGTCAGTCCTTTGAGCTTCTCTGATCTTATCCATTAAAGTAGACTGAATCTCCAATGCTGCTACATAGCCTCTTGGAACTATTTCCAAACATAGCTCTCGAAGATTTTCGGCTAACTCCCCTGGTAAATCTCCCGTCATTAGGGTGTTGACATGGCTCTTACGGCTTAATGCGTCAGCTACTATGTTAGCCTTTCCGGGGTGATAATGCAATTTCATATCATAATCTTTGATGAGCTCCAACCATCTCCTTTGTCTGAGGTTCAACTCCTTCTATGTGAAAATATACTTCAAACTCTTGTGATCCGTGTACACCTCGCAATGGTTTCCAATTAGAAAATGTCTCCAAGTCTTCAATGCATGCACTACGGCTGCTAACTCCAAATCGTGCGTGCCATAATTCAACTCATGAGGCTTAAGCTGTCGTGAGGCATATGAAACAACTCTGCCTTCCTGCATAAGCACTGCTCCAAGTCCTTGTCGTGAAGCGTCGCAATACACCTCATAATCCTTGGTCTGGTCCGGTAAAATCAACATGGGTGAGGTAACCAAACGTTTCTTCAACTCCTGAAAACTAGCCTCACATTCCTCCGTCCATATGAACTTGGTATCCTTCTTCAACAACTCAGTCATAGGCTTCACAATCTTTGAGAAATTCTCAATAAACCTCCGGTAGTATCCTGCGAGTCCAAGAAAACTCCGGATCTCTCCCACGGTGGTTGGTGCTTCCCACTTGGTCACGGTATCAACTTTAGTGGGATCTACTGCTATACCTTCTCCGGATATAACGTGTCCGAGAAATCCAACTTCCTTCAACCAAAACTCACATTTGCTAAATTTGGCATATAATTGATGTTCTCTGAGCTTTCCAAGAACCAAACACAAATGCTCCTTATGCTCCTCTTCATTCTTTGAGCAAACTAGGATATCATCAATGAACACTACGACGAACTTATCCAAGAACTCCATAAACACCTCTTTCATCATGTTCATAAAATATGCAGGTGCCTTAGTCAGACCAAATGACATAACGGTATACTCGTACAGCCCATACCTGGTGGTAAAAGCCGTCTTGGGTATATCCTGTTCCCAAATCTTCAACTAGTGGTATCCTGATTGCAGATCGATCTTGGAAAATACCTTAGCTCCTTGCAATCGATCAAACAGATCATTGATCATCGGTAGGGGGTACTTATTTTTGATGGTTACTTCATTCAATCCTCGATAATCAAAAACCATCCTTAACAATCTATCCTTCTTCTCCACTAGATGTACTGGCGATCCCCAAGGCGATGAACTTGGGCGAATATATCCTTTATCCAGTAACTCCCTAATTTGCTTCTTAATTTCCACCAAATCCTTTGCAGGCATCCTATATGATCTCTTTGATATTGGCCCTGTGCCTGGCAAAAGCTCAATTAAAAACTCAATATCTCTATCTGGTGGCATGCCTGGCAACTCTTCTGGAAATACTTCAGGGAAATCCTTCACTACTGGTACTTCCTCCTGCACTACTCCGGTTAAACAATTTACTTGAGTCCTCTTTGGCACATGTCGGGATACATAATTAATTCTTCTCTTAATTCTTCTCTACTATGGTAAGTGAAATTGACTTACTGGCACATTCAATATTCCCTTCATACTTTGATAACCAATCCATGCCTAATATCACATCCAATCCTTGGGATGCCAATACTATTAGGTCCGAGGGAAAAACATAGTTACCAATCCTTAATGGTAACCGATCACACCATAGACTAGCCATATGTTCTGCTCCAGGCGAGGTTACTAACATGGGTGACCTAAGGGCTTGGGTTGGCAGTTTATACTTATCCACAAATCCCCTTGATATGTATGAATGCGATGCACCAGTATCGAAAAGAACGAGTGCAGTAAATGACTTAACCAAAAACTTACCGATTACTGCATCCGGCTGCTCTTCAACCTCCTCCACGTTAACGTGCTTCACATGTCCCTTGTTGAAAGGGTCCGGCTTCTTCCCAGAGCTTCCATTGCCATTTCCATTCTGGGATTCAGGACATTCATTGGCATAATGTCCGGTCTTCTGGCACTTAAAGCAAGTGACTTGGCTCAGGTCTTTCTTGGCTGGGGTTGATGGGTTGGTGCGGTTCTGGCTGTTACTTCCTCCATTCCAGTTACCATTCATGGGGCCATTGTGATTGTGTGAACTACCTCCTCCATGGGTATGCTGAAAATGTCCTCCTGGCCTAGGGGTAAATTGTGGCTTCTGCTGAGCTCCTGAATTGTACTTTCCTTGTGCATACTTCCTCTTGCGATTCTCGATTTGCTGCTGCTTCCCTTCAATCATAAGAGCATGATCTACCAACTCCTGGTAGTTGTTGAAGGTTGCTACCATCAACTGCATGCTCAACTCATCATTCAGTCCTTCCAGAAACTTCTCCTGCTTAGCTGCATCCGTAGCAACGTCATCTGGGGCATAACATGCTAGCTTACTAAAGTCCTCCACATACTGGCCAACTGTCCGTCCTCCTTGGTGCAAGTTGCGAAACTCTCGCTTCTTCATGGCCATAGCTCCTGCTGAAACATGGGCAGTACGAAAAGCATGCTGAAACTGGTCCCATGTGATAGTATCGACAGGGAAAGTGGCTGTGAAATTCTCCCACCATGATGCTGCGGGTCCTTCAAGCTGATGTGCGGCAAACTTCACCTTCTCCGCATCAGTGCATCCTGCTGTGGTCAACTCTCTAGCTGTCTTGCGGAGCCAATCATCCGCTACTATCGGCTTGGTGCTACTGGAAAACACCGGTGGATTCAGCCTAAGAAAACGGGCTAAGTGATCAACAGGTGGTGGTGGTGGTGGGTTGTTGTTGTTGTTCCCCTAGTTCTGATTCTGGACTAGTAACTGCATCAATGTGTTCTACTACTGGATCAACTGAGTGAGCTCCGGTGGGAAGGTAATCCGGAGTCACGTCTCGGAGGCATTTGAGGGTTTAGAAAAGATGAGATTTAAGAATAGAGGGGGCCTAAAGAGAAAACACTACCCATATGCATATGAGGCAAAAGCAAACAATTCACTTCATTCAATCAACCAAACAAGGGGATACAATCGATCTAACTATCGCAAAAGTGCTCGGGCTACTATATTTACATGGTGGACTATACTACTGTTGGGGTGGTCTACTAGAAATATTCTTCGATTGCAGACTCCATGATATCTTCTCCAGCTTCATCAACATAGTCATCATCGCTATCATCTGGATCCGAGTCAGTGTCGTCGATGATGATGTAGTCTTCCGGGCGAATCTCCTTGGGTTCTTCGTCTTCTTCTACCGGTGTAGGGTCTCCCATGAATATTCCAATCTTCTTGATCAGATCGTCATTCTTTTCCACTAATACTTCAATTTCTTCTTCAAAATCTTCACGTGTAGCCTTGAGTTCTTCCCCCAGTTCCTTGATTCTTATCCTTGCCTTCTTCAGGTTCTCCTGACGTCGAATGTGCTGGTATGACTCCTGGATAAAAGCTGCAATTGATCTATCCTTTCTGGTGCTGATCATCTCCCAGTGCTCATCTCGGCGCCCGCAAATCTGGTAGATAGTATCCTTGAGATCATTGCGGTAGACTTCTCCAATGCGTCCCATGGCGATGTGAGCTGCCATGCTCTTTCCTAGACTCCAGGTTGGTGCAATGAAAGAAAACTCTATGGGCTCAGTGACTGGCATGAACGTCCTTCCTGGAACTTGAACTTGAATCATCCAGTGCTCTTCTTCAGGTAAGGTGGCGTTGTAGGTTCCGATGAAGCTTGGTACTCCTATGTTCAGGTATCTAGTGACTTCCTTCAAGTGACGTCCAAAGGGTGTATCTTCATCCGGTTGAGTGAACTTGTTCCTTGCATCTGCCATCCTAAAAGAGTAGAAAAGATGAGAGGTCAGAAGAGAAGAGAGTGAGTAGTGATCTAGGTCTTTAGCTTAGTGGTCGTGTCCTACAGTCAGCATGTGCTCTGATACCATCTTGCAGCGACCAGACCTCAAACGGTCCAATCTCTATGCTCCGGTGTCATCCCTGGATCAGTAATGCTGACACCACACAGTACTTGAAGGATTTATAGCAGAGTAGAAATCACAAACTTATTACATCGAGTGTCTCCAAAGATAACTTATTACAATAAAAATGGCTTAAGGCCATCTAATAACGATAACAGCGGAAGGCTAGGAAGATAAGTGAGTCCATCAACTCCAACGGCATCACTGAGTATAGAACCACGACCTAAAACTCCTTAGTCGTCGTCTGAAAAGTCTGCAACATTAACGTTGCAGCCCGAAAACGGGTCAGCACATGGAATATGCTAGCAATGTAACACATAGAGAATAATGGAATGAAACAGCTATACTATATGCATATTTGGCTGGTGGAAGGCTCTATGGTTATAGTTTTGCGTAAAGCCAATTTTTCCCTACTGGAGAGGAATAAATTTATTTAACTATTATGGTGGTTGTTAAACATTGAGAATGGTTGACAGCATTCTCAATCCAAATTAAACATCATCATTAAACAAACCCAACAAAATTAATCTTTAGAGTAACATGTTGAGATTCACATGATAATCCAGGTACGAGATACTCAAGATGTCCATAACCGGGGACACGGCTAACCATGATTAGTTTATACACTCTGCAGAGGTTTGCGCACTTTTCCCCACAAGACTCGATCGCCTCCGTTTGGTTTCTCGCACTACACGGTGTTTGAGAAACGGATGACCGAGACATAGTCTTTCAGAAGCGCTAGCACCTTACGATGGGTGGCTGCACACGGAAGTTTCTAGCATGAATAATCTCATGATCCCTTTGAGCCTGGGTGGCGGTCCAAAAGAAAACAGGCAATCCTGGAATACCCAGGTGCCTCAATCCACCCAGATGTGTGTTTAGGTTGCCACCTTAAGTAAACTATTAATTAACAAAGCTCACATCTGTCATGGATACACTCACCCAATCCACGTCTACTAGCATAGCATAGCAATAATAAGCAAACGTAGAAGTAACTCCCAAAGGTTTGATAATTAGACAGGTAATAGGTACTACCTTAACTACTTCCCAACCCACAATTTAATTAGATCCTAATCATGCAATGTGTAAGGATTGATCTAATGCAAGAAAATTGGGTAGAAGGAGCTATGATCAAAGTGTTACTTGCCATGCTGATGATCAGGGAAACCTAGCGATTCGAAGTAACGGGCGGCACACTCCGGGTACTCTATCGCAAACAAACAAGCACACAATAAGTACTCAACTAATGCACAGGTAAAACTCAAATAAGAGATTTAACCAGAAAGTTCAACTTAAGAACTCCAGTTGGCAAAAAGAATCGAATTGAACGAAGCAACGAAAGACAAACGGCAAAAGAAACAGGCTTCATTTACTATTCTGGATCTAAGGCAATTTTTACAGAAGCAAAAACTTGTTTAAGTTGGTTAAATGGAAAGAGGGTTTCAAGACGAAACTCCAGGCGCTAGAATCGCCTGATTCCGATAAACGAGCGAAAAGATAAACTAAAACGAAAATCGGATCAGAAATCGCGATCAGAAAATCATGGATTTAATCCGAGAAAAAGAAAAATGACAAACAGTTTAACGAACGAACGTTCGTTAACTGAATCTAAACAAAGAACACGTTTGTTAAAACGAACGAACAAGCGAACGCTCACTAATTAGCCTAAACCGGAAAAAAACTGATCTAAAGAAAAAACGAAACTAAAAAAGACCGACAAAAACCGTTTCCGGGAAAACCGGCGGCGGGATCGAGGTAAACCTCGGGCGGCGGGACGGCGGCGGCGGCGGGGTCCGGCAGGGCGGTGGCGGCGGGCGGCGTCTGGCGCGGGCGGCTAGGGTTTCGGCACGGGGTGGGCCGGCGGCTTATAAAGGCTGGGTCCGGGGAAGTCCGGGCCTAGCACGGCCCGTAGGTCGGTTCGGATGTTTTTTTTTAACTTACGCTCGGAAAAAACAAAAGGACTACTAAACAGACTCCAAAAATCCCGAAATAAATTTTCTCCGGCTTCTAAAATCAAGACGCACAGGATGAACATTTATTTGGGGCCTAAATGCAATTTTGAAAAATGCGCATTTTTCCTAAATTCAAATAAAATAGCAAATAAAACCAAATAAAATCTTATTTGATTTTTTTATTAAATCCTTAATATTTCTTTATTTTGGGAAAGTCATTTTATTCCCTCTCTCATATTTTTGTAATAGAAATAATTGAAGATAAAATAAATAAAATCAAATGATCCTATTTTCAAAATTTGAGAAAACTCAAATATGAAAATAACGAAATCCACAACTCTCTCCGAGGGTCCTTGAGTTGCGAAAAAAAATTCTAGGATCAATCAAAATGCAATAAATATGATATGCAATGATGATCTAGTGTATAACATTCCAAATTGAAAATTTGGGATGTTACAAGCATGGGCCGCTAAGAGGCCGAAAGTTAGGTTGTATTGTAAATGGCCCAATTGTGTTGTGGGCCTTTAGCAGGCCGAAAGAGAAACCGGGCTGGTATTGCACCACGAAGGGCATGGGCCGTTAAAAGGCCAAAACTCACGTCTGACTACAAATGGCCCAACTCATTTATGGTCCGTTAAAAGGCTGAAAGGCACACGGGGCCGGGAATTGGCCCAACAACTAAATGGGTCGCTAAAAGGCCAAAACTCAGGTCCGACTACAAATGGCCCAACAGATATATGGGCCGTCACCAGGCTGAAAGACACACCGGACCGAAAATTGGCCCAATACTTAAATGGGTCGCTAAAAGGCCGAAACTCAGGTCCGACTACAAATGGCCCAACTGATTTATGGGTCGTCAACAGGCTGAAAGACACACCGGGCTGAAAATTAGCCCAATATTTTAATGGATCGCTAAAAGGTCGAAAGATGTACATTATGAAAATTGGCCCATCCACTGAATGGGTCGTTAACAGGCCGAAATCTCATTGGGCCGATATTGAGCCCAAATATATAGTGGGCTGTTAACGGGCTCGAACTGACGATGGGCTACAATGGTGTCGAATCTTTAATGGGCTGTTGATGGGCCGAATTGGCACATCTCATATGGGTCGTGGGCTTAAATGGACCTGACACAAGTAGGCCCTATATGGGCCGACCTGCTATTTTTTACTGGGCCGACCTTTTTCATCGGAATGGGCTACTATTGGGCCGTGCCACGTGTCAATGTATCATAGGCGCCTCTTGTCCAATGAGTGGATGACATCTATCCCAACGGTGAGGCAACACGTGTTTCCTCCGGCCAATGATGATTTTACACGTGGAAAGTCCCCATTGGTCCGGGCTGTTAACGGGTTATCGGATTCAAAACCGGACCCGATAGCTTAACGGCGTTCCGTTACGGTGGATGCCACATGTCGGTCACCTTTGACGAAAGCACTTCTATGACGCGCGATTTATCATCATGGAAGTGGACACTTCCGTGATGATAATTTTGGTAATGTCATGGAACACTTCTACGACAGCACAGGTATGACTATCTTGATTCTGTCATAAATTTGCCATGGATGTACATGCATGACAGAAAATGTGACCTACCGTGACAAACACGTATCATCACGGAAGTGTATTTTATTGTAGTGAGAGGGGCCCATTTCTAGCAGGTGGCCCCAAACACCCTCAAAGTTTGAGCCACCATGAATGCGATGAGATGAGGCATGGCTATAGAGAAGCCTGCCACCCTCGAATCCAGGGCAGGTCGTGGCTACAGTGCGCCGTACCAGCTGGTGATCTCCCGCACGGCGCGACACTGTAGCCCTTCCGCCCATGACATCACCCAAGACAGAAGGGCCCCAGCTCCCACGACGGGCTGCCGATACGGCCCGCAGGCGGCGGGTCCTACCAGCCTGTGAAAAGACAGAAGACGGCAAGCTCAGCAAGCCGGCTTGGGGGAGGCCGGTTTCCGTTAGGCGGCCCTCCCCCTCTTAAGAGTTTGTGCACCATTAGCCGGGAGAAATAGGGAATGGTTACAGTGAACGACCGCCAAGCGGCAGGACTGTAGCCACGCCTCCCCCGACAAGCAAGCATCATTCGAAGCACGGCTAGAGTGATGAGCCACCAGCAAGGCCCGCAAGCGGCGGGCGTGGCCTGTCGGCCGAGTACAAGACAGCCGGCGGGGCCCACCAGTCGGCGGGCCCTAGCTGCCAATGGAGAAGCCGGACACAAGAGACACTAACAGCCTGGGCCTACACTCAGCCAGTTTACCATTGTACCCCTGAGGGGTAGGCCTATATAAACCCCCAGGGCACCCATGCAAAGGGTTCAGACTCTTAGAGAAACACACACACATAGAGAGGAAGTTAGGACTAGCCTTGTTCTTCCTCCTCCTCTAGAGAAACAGCTCTAGGAGCGATCTTGTAGCCACTCTTGTTGAGTTAGTGAACATGAGGAGACCCCGCAGAGCAGGACTAGGGGTGTTATCTGTTGGGGAACGTAGCAGAAATTCAAAATTTTCTACGCATCACCAAGATCAATCTATGGAGTAATCTAGCAACGAGGGGAAGGAGAGTGCATCTACATACCCTTGTAGATTGCTAAGCGGAAGCGTTCAAGTGAATGAGGTTGATGGAGTTGTACTCGTCGTGATCCAAATCACCAATGATCCTAGTGCCGAACGGACGGCACCTCCGTGTTCAACACACGTACATCCCGGTGACGTCTCCTACGCCTTGATCCAGCAAGGGGAGAAGGAGAGGTTGGGGAAGACTCCATCCAGCAGCAGCACGACGGCGTGGTGGTGGTGGAGGAGCGCGGGACTCCAGCAGGGCTTCGCCAAGCACTACGAGAGACGAGGAGGGAGAGAGGTAGGGCTGCGCCAACAGGGAGAGCAAATCACACGTGTTGGGCAGCCCCATACCTCAAGTATATATAGGGGGAGGGGAGGGGCTGTGCCCCCACCTAGGATTCCACCCCTAGGGGTGGCGCCCAGCCCTAGATACCATCTAGGGGGTGGCCAAGGGGGGAGAGAAGGGGGGCGCACCACTAGGTGGGCCTTAGGCCCATCTGAGCCTAGGGTTTCCCCCTTTTCCCTTCTCTCTTTGCCTTGGGCCCTGGTGGGGGGGCGCACCAGCCCACCTGGGGCTGGTCCCCTCTCACACTTGGCCCACGCAGCCCTCTGGGGCAGGTAGCCCCACCTGGTGGACCCCCGGGACCCTCCCGGTGGTCCCGGTACGTTACCGATAGCACCCGATACTTTTCCGGTGACCAAAACAGGACTTCCCATATATAAATATTTACCTCCGGACCATTCTGGAACTCCTCATGATGTCCTGGATCTCATCCGAGACTCCGAACAACATTCGGTAACCACATACATACTTTCCCTATAACCCTAGCATCATCGAACCTTAAGTGTGTAGACCCTACGGGTTCGGGAACCATGCAGACATGACCGAGACACCTCTCCGGCCAATAACCAACAGCGGGATCTGGATAACCATGTTGGCTCTCACATGTTCCACGATGATCTCATCGGATGAACCACGATGTCGAGGATTCAATCAATCCCGTATTCAATTCCCTTTGTCTAGCGGTACGATACTTGCCCGAGATTCGATCGTCGGTATCCCGATACCTTGTTCAATCTCGTTACCGGCAAGCCTCTTTACTCGTTCCGTAACACATCATCCCGTGATCAACTCCTTGATCACATTGTGCACATTATGATGATGTCCTACCGAGTGGGCCCAGAGATACCTCTCCGTTTACACGGAGTGACAAATCCTAGTCTCGATTCATGCCAACCCAACAGATACTTTCAGAGATACCTGTAGTGTACCTTTATAGCTACCCAGTTATGTTGTGACGTTTGGCACACCCAAAGCACTCCTACGGTATCCGGGAGTTGCACAATCTCATGGTCTAAGGAAATGATACTTGACATTAGAAAAGCTTTAGCATACGAACTACACGATCTTTGTGCTAGGTTTAGGATTGGGTCTCGTCCATCACATCATTCTCCTAATGATGTGATCCCGTTATCAACGACATCCAATGTCCATGGTCAGGAAACCGTAACCATCTATTGATCAACGAGCTAGTCAACTAGAGGCTTACTAGGGACATGGTGTTGTCTATGTATCCACACATGTATCTGAGTTTCCTATCAATACAATTCTAGCATGGATAATAAATGATTATCATGAACAAGGAAATATAATAATAACCAATTTATTATTGCCTCTAGGGCATATTTCCAACAGTCTCCCACTTGCACTAGAGTCAATAATCTAGTTCACATCGCCATGTGATTAACACTCACAGGTCACATCGCCATGTGACCAACATCCAAGAGTCTACTAGACTCAATGATCTAGTTCACATCACTATGTGATAAACACTCAAAGAGTTCTGGGTTTGATCATGTTATGCTTGTGAGAGAGGTTGTAGTCAACGGGTCTTGCCATATTCAGATCCCTATGTATTTCGCAAAACTTTATATCGTAGATGCTGCTACCACATTCCACTTGGAGCTATTCCAAATTGTTGCTCCATTATACGTATCCGGTATCTCTACTCAGAGTTATCCGGATAGGTGTTAAGCTTGCATCGACGTAACTATTTATGTCGAACTATTTATCACCTCCATAACCGAAAAACATTTCCTTATTCCTCTAAGGATAATTTTGACGGCTATCTGGTGATCTACTCCTAGATCACCTTTGTACCCTCTTGCCAGACATGTGGCAAGGCACACATCAGGTGCGGTACTCAGCATGGCATACTGTAGAGCCTATGACAAGAGCATAGGGGACGACCTTCATCCTTCCTCTTTCTTCTGCCATGGTCAATCTTTGAGTCTTACTCAACTTCACACCTTACAACTCAGGTGAGAACCCCTTCTTTGAATGATCTATTTTGAACTCTTTCAAAAACATGTCAAGGTTTGCGTTCTTTGAAAGTATCATCAGGCGTCTTGATCTATTTCTATAGATCTTGATGCCCAATATGTAAGCAGCTTTATCCAGGTCTTCATTTGAAAATCACTCTTCAAACAACCGTTTATGCTTTCCAGAAATTCTACATTATTTCAGATCAACAATATGTCATCCACATATACTTATCAGAAATATTGTAGTGCTCCCACTCACTTTCTTGTAAATACAAGTTTCTAGCAAACATTGTATAAACCTAAAAGCTTTGATCACTCCATCAAAGCATATATTTTGATTCCGAGATGCTTGCTCTAGTCCATAGAAGGATCGCTGGAGCCAGCATACCTTTGAGCATCCTTAGGATCGACAAAACCTTTTATTGTATCACATACAACTTTTTCTTATGAAAACAGGTAAGAAAACTTGTTTTGACATCCATCTGTCAGATTTCATAATCAAAAAACACAGCTAATGCTAACATGATTCCGACGGACTTAAGCATCGCTACGGGTGAGAAATTCTCATCGTAGTCAACTCCTTGAACTTTTGAAAAGACTCTTTCCCACAAGTCGAGCTTCATAGAAGGTGACATTACCGCCCACGTCCGTCTTCTTCTCAAAGATCCATTTATCTCGATGGCTTGCCGATCAACGGGCAAGTCCACCAAAGTCCATACATGGATCCTATCTCGGATTTCATGGCTTCTAACCATTTGTCAGAATACAGGCCCACCATCGCTTCTCCATAGCTCGTAGGTTCATTGTTGTCTAACAACATGATATCTAAGACAGGATTACCGTACCACTTAGGAGTAGTACATATCCTTGTCGACCTACGAGGTTCGATAGCAACTTGATCCGAAGCTTCATGATCACTATCATTAACTTCCTATTCAACAAACGTAGGCTCCACAGAAAACATCTTTCTGTGTTGCATCACTCTCTGGTTGAAATAAAGGTTCAACAACCTCATCAAGTTCTATCTTCCTCCCACTCAATTCTTTCGAGAGAAACTCCTTCTCGAGAAAGGACCCATTCTTAGCGACAAACAATTTGCCCTCGGATCTGAGATAGAAGGTATACCCTACTGTCACCTTTGGGTATCCTATGAAGATGTGTTTGTCTGCTTTGGGTTCGAGCTTCTCCGGCTGAAGCCTTAAGCATCGCAGCCCCAAACATTAAGAAACGACAACTTTGGTTTCTTGCCAAACCAATGTTCATACGACGCCGTCTCAACGGACTTAGATGGTGTTCTATCTAAAGTGAATGCAGCTGTCTCTAACGCATAACCTCAAAATGAAAACGGTAGATTGGTAAGAGACATCATAGATCGCACCATATCTCATAGGGTTCGATTACGACTTCCGGACACACCATTACAACTGCGGTGTTCCAGGTGGCTTCAACTGTGAAACAATTCCACAATGTCTTATGTGATTTGCCAAACTCATAACTCAGAAAATCCCCTTTTGATCAGATCGTAGGAACATGATCTTATTGTTATGATGATTCTTAACTTCACTCTGAAATTGCTTGAACTTTTCAAACGTTTCAGACTTGTGCTTCATTAAGTAAATATACCTATATCTACTCAAATCGTCAGTGAAGATGACAAAATAGCGATATCCACCGCACGCTTCAATCCTCATTGGATCACACGCATTAGCATGTATGATTTCCAACAAGTCACTTGCCCGTTTCATTGTACCTGAAAACGGGGTCTTAGTCATCCTGCCCATGAGGCATGGCTCGCATGTGTCAAGCGATTCAAAATCAAGTGACTCCAAACATCCATCGACATGGAGTTTCTTCATGCATCTTATGCCAATATGACCTAAGCGGCAGTGCCACAAGAAAGTGGTACTATCATTATTAACTCTACATCTTTTGGCGTGAACATGTGTATCACCACGACCGAGATTCAATGAACCATTCACATAGGGTGCATGACCATGAAAGGTATTATTCATGTAAACAGAATAACCATTATTCTCTAATTTAAATGAATAACCGTATTGCAATGAACATGATCTAATCATATTCATGCTTAACATAGACACCTGATAACATTTATCTAGGTTCAATACTAATCCCGAAGGCAGATGGAGCGTGCGATGGTGATCTCATCAACTTTGGAAATACTTCCAACACACATCGTCACCTCGCCCTTAGCCAGTCTCCGTTTAGTCCGTAGCTTTTGCTTCAAGTCACCAGTAATAGCAACTGAACCGGTATCCAATACCCAGGTGCTACCAGGAGTACTAGTGAGGTACACATTAATAACATGTATATACTTTGTTGAAGTTGCCAGCCTTCCTATCTACCATGCATTTGGGGTAATTCCGCTACCAGTGATCGTCCCCTTTACAATAGAAGCACTTAGTCTCGAGTTTGGGTTCAACCTTGGGTTCCTTTACTGGAGCGGCAACTGGTTTGCCATCCATGAAGTTTCCCTTCTAGCCCTTGCCCTTCTTGAAACCAATGGTCTTATTAAACCATCAACACTTGATGCTCCTTCTTGATTTCTACCTTTTGCGGTCTTAAGCACCGCGAACAGCTCCGGGATCAACTCCATCCCTTGCATGTCATAGTTCATCATGAAGATCTAGTAGCTTAGTGATAGTGGCAAGAGAACTCAATCAATCACTATCTTATCTGGAAGTTTAACTCCCACTTGATTTAAGTGATTGTAGCACCCAGACATTCTGAGCACATGCTCACTAGCTGAGCTATTCTCCTCCATCTTGTTGGCAAAAGAACTTGTCAGAGGTCTCACACCTCTCAACACGGGAATGAGCCTGAAATCCCAATTTCAGCTCTTGGAACATCTCATATGTTTTATGGCGTTCAAAACGTCATTGGAATCCCGATTCTAAGCCGTAAAGTATGGTGCACTAAACTATCAGGTAGTCATCAGAATGTGTCTGTCAGGTGTTCACAACATCCATAGACGATGTTGTAGGGGTTTACACATCGAGCGGTGCATCAAAGACATAAGGCTTCTATGTAGCAGTGAGGGCACTCCTCGGACTACGGACCTAGTCCGCATCAGTGCTTACAATATCTTTCAACTTGGTCTTTCTCTAGGAATGTATTGAAACAGGGAGCTACAACGTGAGCTATTCATCTACAACATATTTGCAAAGACAATTTAGACTATGTTCATGATAATTGAGTTCATTTAATGAACTTCCACTCAGATAGACATCCCTCTAGTCATCTAAGTGAAACATGATCCGAGTCAACTAGGTCGTGTCCGATCATCACGTGAGACGGACTACTCAACATCGGTGAACATCTTCATGTTGATCGTATCTTCTATACGACTCATGCTCGACCTTTCGGTCTTCCATGTTCCGAGGCCATCTCTGTACATGCTAGGCTCGTCAAGTCAACCTAAGTGTTTTTGATGTGTAAATCTGGCTTACACCTGTTGTATTCGAACGTTAGAATCTATCACACCCGATCATCATGTGGTGCTTCGAAACAACGAACCTTCGCAACGGTGCACAGTTAGGGGGAACATCTTTCTTGAAATTTTAGTGAGGGATCATCTTATTTAAGTTACCGTCGTTCTAAGAAAATAAGATGTAAAACATGATAAACATCACATGCAATCAAATAGTGACATGATATGGCCAATATCATTTTGCTCCTCTCGATCTCCATCTTCGGGGCTCCATGATCATCGTTGTCACCAGCATGACACCATGATCTCCATCATCATGATCTCCATCATCGTGTCTTCTTGAAGTTGTCTCGTCATCTATTACTTCTACTACTATGGCTAACGCTTTAGCAGCAAAGTTAAGTAATTACATGACTTTTATGTTGACACGCAGGTCATAAATAAATAAAGACAACTCTTATGGCTCCTGCCGTTTGTCATACTCATCGACATGCAAGTCATGATTCCTATTACAAGAACATGATCAATCTCATACATCACATATATCATTCATCACATCCTTTTGGCCATATCACATCACAAGGCATATGCTGCAAAAACAAGTTAGATGTCCTCTAATTGTTGTTGCAAGTTTTTACGTGGCTGCTATAGGTTTCTAGCAAGAACGTTTCTTACCTACGCGAAAACCACAACGTGATATGCCAATTTCTATTTACCCTTCATAAGGACCCTTTTCATCGAATCCGATCCGACTAAAGTGGGAGAGACAGACACCCGCTAGCCACCTTATGCAACTAGTGCATGTCAGTTGGTGGAACCAGTCTCACGTAAGAGTACGTGTAAGGTCGGTCCGGGCCGCTTCATCCCACGATGCCGCTGAATCAATATAAGACTAGTAACGGCAAGTAAATTGACAAAATTGACGCCCACAACTGCTTTGTGTTCTACTCGTGCATAGTAACTACGCATAGACCTAGCTCATGTTGCCACTGTTGGGGAACGTAGCAGAAATTCAAAATTTTCTACGCATCACCAAGATCAATCTATGGAGTAATCTAGCAACGAGGGGAAGGAGAGTGCATCTACATACCCTTGTAGATCGCTAAGCGGAAGCGTTCAAGTGAACGGGGTTGATGGAGTCGTACTCGTTGTGATCCAAATCACCGATGATCCTAGTGCCGAACGGACGGCACCTCCGTGTTCAACACACGTACAGCCCGGTGACGTCTCCTACGCCTTGATCCAGCAAGGGGAGAAGGAGAGGTTGGGGAAGACTCCATCCAGCAGCAGCACGACAGCGTGGTGGTGGTGGAGGAGCGGGGGACTCCAGCAGGGCTTCGCCAAGCACTACGAGAGACGAGGAGGGAGAGAGGTAGGGCTGCGCCAACAGGGAGAGCAAATCACACGTGTTGGGCAGCCCCATACCTCAAGTATATATAGGGGGAGGGGAGGGGCTGCGCCCCCACCTAGGTTTCCACCCCTAGGGGTGGCGCCCAGCCCTAGATCCCATCTAGGGGGCGGCCAAGGGGGGAGAGAGGGGGGCGCACCACTAGGTGGGCCTTAGGCCCATCTGAGCCTAGGGTTTCCCCCTTTTCCCTTCTCTCTTTGCCTTGGGCCCTGGTGGGGGGCGCACCAGCCCACCTGGGGCTGGTCCCCTCTCACACTTGGCCCACGCAGCCCTCTGGGGTAGGTAGCCCCACCTGGTGGACCCCCGGGACCCTCCCGGTGGTCCCGATACGTTTCCGATAGCACCCGAAACTTTTCCGGTGACCAAAACAGGACTTCCCATATATAAATCTTTACCTCCGGACCATTCCGGAACTCCTCGTGATGTCCGGGATCTCATCCGGGACTCCGGACAACATTCGGTAACCGCGTACATACTTTCCCTATAACCCTAGCGTCATCGAACCTTAAGTGTGTAGACCCTACGGGTTCGGGAACCATGCAGACATGACCGAGACACCTCTCCGGCCAATAACCAACAGCGGGATCTGGATACCCATGTTGGCTCCCACATGTTCCATGATGATCTCATCGGATGAACCACGATGTCGAGGATTCAATCAATCCCGTATTCAATTCCCTTTGTCTAGCGGTACGATACTTGCCCGAGATTCGATCGTCGGTATCCCGATACCTTGTTCAATCTCGTTACCGGCAAGTCTCTTTACTCGTTCCGTAACACATCATCCCGTGATCAACTCCTTGATCACATTGTGCACATTATGATGATGTCCTACCGAGTGGGCCCAGAGATACCTCTCCGTTTACACGGAGTGACAAATCCTAGTCTCGATTCATGCCAACCCAACAGACACTTTCGGAGATACCTGTAGTGTACCTTTATAGCCACCCAGTTACGTTGTGACGTTTGGCACACCCAAAGCACTCCTACGGTATCCGGGAGTTGCACAATCTCATGGTCTAGGGAAATGATACTTGACATTAGAAAAGCTTTAGCATACGAACTACATGATCTTTGTGCTAGGCTTAGGATTGGGTCTCGTCCATCACATCATTCTCCTAATGATGTGATCCCGTTATCAACTACATCCAATGTCCATGGTCAGGAAACCGTAATCATCTATTGATCAACGAGCTAGTCAACTAGAGACTTACTAGGGACATGGTGTTGTCTATGTATCCACACATGTATCTGAGTTTCCTATCAATATAATTCTAGCATGGATAATAAACGATTATCATGAACAAGGAAATATAATAATAACCAATTTATTATTGCCTCTAGGTCATATTTCCAACATTATCTCCTAGGAGAGCCCCGAACCTGGGTAAGATCCGCCGGTGTGCATGTCTTCGCCTCATCTCGTTTCCTGCCATCGACGACGTCTTATTAGCCCCCTCCATGATAATCCATCCGTTGGCATATGTCGCACGACACCCCCAACATTTGGCGCCCACCATGGGGCTGGGTGCACCATTGTGTTTCGTCTGAAGAAGGTTGTGAGATTCTGCAAGAGATTCATGAAGGAGATTGTGGTCATCATGCCGGTTCTAAATCTCTCGTCGCCAAGGCTTTTCGTCATGGTTTTTATTGGTTGACGGCTCACGCTGATGCTAAGGATTTGGTCAGCAAATGTGACAGTTGTCAGAAATTTTCACGGCGAGCTCATGTTCCGGCTCACGAATTGAGGATGATTCCAATTACTTTGTCGTTTGTGACTTGGGGGCTTGATATGGTTGGGCCTTTTAAGAGGTCCCCAGATAAAAAGACCCACCTTCTAGTGGTGGTGGACAAGTTCACTAAGTGGGTTGAAGCAGAGCCAGTTAGCAAGTGTGACGCTGCAACGGCAGTTAAGTTTATCAAGAAGGTGATTTTCCATTTTGGCTTTCCCCACAGCATTATAATTGATAATGGTACTAATCTATCTGAAGGTGCCATGAAAGAATTTTGTCAACAAGAGCATATTTGACTTGATGTCTCCTCTGTGGCTCACCCCTAGTCCAATGGTCAAGCAGAACAAGCTAATCAAGAGATTCTGTGAGGTATCAAGCCCCGGCCTATGGTTCCTTTGCAAAGAACACCGGGCTGTTGGGTGGAGGAGTTACCCTCAGTATTATGGAGTATCAATACAACCCCTAACAGATTTATGGGTTACACTCCTTTTTTCATGGTTTATGGAGCAGAGGAGGTTCTCCCAAGTGACATCCGCCACGATTCACCCTGGGTGGCGGCTTACGTTGAAGCTGACAATGAATAAGCACGACAAGACGCACTTGACATATTAGATGAGGAGCGTGATATTGCGGCGACTCGTTCGGCGATTTACCAGCAAGATCTGCGTCGTTATCACAGCCGCCGGGTCAAAACCAGAACATTTCAAGATGGCGATTTGGTGCTCCGGCTCATCCAGGATCAAACGGATATGCATAAACTATCACCGCCTTGGGAAGGACCTTTCGTGGTCAGCAAGAATCTGCATAATGGGTCTTATTACCTTATTGATGTTCGAGACCACAAGGACTCACGCAAATCGAAGGAGGAGACCCGTCGGTCGTGGAACATTGCTCATACTTGAGACACCGGCTCTCATGATGTATATAATCTCATGGTGTATATATTATAGATAGTATAATAAAGCAGCATCCCTGATAATTCAGGGCCTCTGTCGTTTCACTTCCTTGAAGTTGAGTCTTTATCATCTCCTTACACGTTCATTTAAGAGGCTTGACGCCCAAACTGTAGGGACCAAAGAGATTTGGATGCGCAGCACAGCTCAAACATACGTCCCTAGCAAGCACAATTTGTCAGTATGTCACTTGGGGGCTTCCTGTTCAAGCATAGGCGTATTCGACCAAAGAGAACACAACGTTACTGTAACAGCCCCAAAAATTGGGTTATCAAATTTTTTGCTGTTATTCCTTCCTGGCACTCATTTTCAAAATATTTCTCCTGAGTTTGTTGGATGACTCTAAGAGTTCTTGTCATTTCCAACCTTTCAAAACCTTGCTCATGTCTTTGTCAGTGGGCAAGACCTCATTTGCAGCAGCTCAAACCCCCTCAAACCCTAATTCCAAATTTTGGAATATGTATATGGCCTTTGTGATCACAAATGAGCTATCATTTTCCTTAAGCTATCAATCATCCCATCTGTTCCCAGAGACCCTCCCATCCTTGTAAACCTTGGATATGCAAAAATATTGCCAAGTCTCATGCAATATTTTTTGAATTATGATTTCTTCCTTTTCTTGCTTTTCTAAGGAATAAAATCCAAAGGCATAGCTAGCCATCTCCTAAATTCATGTGAATTGGTGGATTTGATATTGATGCCTAATCCAAGCTCTGGCAAAGATATTGGCCATAATTAAAATAAGGAAAATTCCCTTTTCCCTATTTAATACCAATATTGCATTTCTGCCATTTTCCAAAGGAACTACTATTTTTATAGCAGAGAAAATTCCCACATAAATTGTGGAGCTTGTACTTGCTATATAATCACTAGTTCCATTCCTGTCTCATGATCCAGAGATCAAAAATTGGGCACATGATCCAATGCAAGTTTCTGCCTTCTCTGAAATTTTGCAAAGGAAGTGCCTTATTCCTAATTCCAATTGAGCTGCAATTTGTCAGGGTGATTAACCTTGATAAATCACCCTTGGATACCAAATACGAACTCAATCCATTCATCCTAGCTCCCTATGCAATTTTTTCAAGTTTCTAACCAGAATGCAACTTTGTGAAGAAAGTACCTTCATAGAGTTTTAAAATGGGATGAAACTTTGCCATCCTCTCTAGTATTACAAATCATTAGCCTCCACCCAAATTCAGCTCATTTCATTGAACTATGAGAGCACAGGAGCAATTATTGTTTTTTGTCCAAATTTTTAGTTTGTGAAGCAAGTATATTTTATCTTGCTCCATTATGGCTGAAAATATTTACAAGCCTTCTCCTATCCATATAACCCACCTACCCAAGAGTTTGGCTCATTCCATGTAGCCAATATTTTCTTAGAGTTTTGGGGTTATGCATTAGAGACAGCCGCATTCACATTAGGGCACCATCTAAATCCGTTGAGATGACACCGTATGAACTATGGTTTGGCAAGAAACCAAAGATGTCGTTTCTTAAAGTTTGGGGTTGCGATGCTTATGTGAAAAAGTTTCAAGCTGATAAGCTCGAACCCAAATCGGAGTAGTGCGTCTTCATAGGATACCCAAAAGAAACTGTTCGGTACACCTTCTATCACAGATCCGAAGGCAAGATATTTTGTTGCTAAGAATGGATCCTTTCTAGAGAAGGAGTTTCTCTCGAAAGAAGTGAGTGGGAGGAAAGTAGAACTTGATGAGGTAATTGTACCTTCTCCCAAATTGGAGAGTAGTTCATCACAGAAATCAGTTCCAGTGATTCCTACACCAATTAGTGAGGAAGGTAATGATGATGATCATGAAACTTTAGATCAAGTTACTACCAAACCTTGTAGGTCAACCAAAGTACGGTCCGCACCAGAGTGGTACGGTAATCCTGTTCTGGAAGTCATGTTACTAGAGCATGACGACCCTACGAACTATGAGGAAGCAATGATGAGCCCAAATTTCGCAAAATGGCTTGAGGCCATGAAAACTGAGATGGGATCCATGTATGAGAACAAAGTATGGACTTTGATTGACTTGCCCGATGATCGATGAGTCATTTAAAATAAATGGATCTTCAAGAGGAAGACATGCACTAATAGTAGTGTTACTATCTACAAATCTCGAATTGTCGCAAAAATGTTTTCGACAAGTTCAAGGTGTTGACTACGATGAGATTTTCTCACTCGTATCGATGCTTAAAAGTCTGTCCGAACCATGTTAGCAGTTGTCGCATTTTATGAAATCTGGCAAATGGATGTCAAAACTGCATTCGATAATGGATTTCTTAAAGAAGAGTTGTATATGATGCAACCAGAAGGTTTTGTCGATCCTAAAGGTGCTAAAAAGTGAGCTAGCTCCAGTTGGAATATATGCTTTGATAAAGTGATCAAAGCATATGGTTTTATACAGAATTGTGGTGAAGCTTGTATTTACAAGAAAGTGAGTGGGAGCACTACATCATTTCTGATAAGTATATGTGAATGCAATATTGTTGATCACAAATAATGTAGAATTTTCTGGAAAGAATAAAGGAATGTTTGAAAGGAGTTTTTCAAAGAAAGACCTCGGTGAAGATACTTACATATTGAGCATCAAGATCTATAGAGATAGATCAAGACGCTTGATATATTTTCAATGAGTACATACCTTGACAAGATTTTGAAGTAGTTCAAAATGGAACAGTCAAAGAAGGAGTTCTTGCATGTGTTGCAAGGTGTGAAGTTGAGTAAAGACTCAAAACCCGACCACGGCAGAAAATAGAAAGAGAATGAAAAGTCATTCCCTATGCCTCAGTCATAGGTTCTATAAAGTATGTTATGCTGTGTACCAGACCTATTGTGTACCTCACCATAAGTTTGGCAAGAGGGTACAATAGTGATCCAGGAGTGGATCACTGGACAACGGTCAAATATATCCTTAGTGGAATAAGGAAATGTTTCTCGGTTATGGGGGTGACAAAGAGTTCATCATAAAGAGTTGAGTCAATGCAAGCTTTGACACCGATCTGGATGACTCTAAGTCTCGATCTAGATACATATTGAAAGTGGGAGCAATTAGCTAGAGTAGCTCCGTGCAAAGCATTGTAGACATAGAAAATTTGCAAAATACATACTACTCTGAATGTGACAGACCCATTAACTAAATTTCTCTCACAAGCAAAACATGATCACTCTTTGGGTGTTAATCACATAGAGATGTGAACTAGATTATTGAATCTAGTAAACCCTTTGGGTGTTAGTCACATGGAGATGTGAACTAATCACATAAAGATGTGAACTATTGGTGTTAAATCACATGACAATGTGAACTAGATTATTGACTCTCGTGCAAGTGGGAGACTAAAGGAAATATGCCCTAGAGGCGATAATAAATTTGTTATTTATATTTCCTTATATCATGACAAATGTTTATTATTCATGCTAGAATTGTATTAACCAGAAACTTAGTACATGTGTGAATACATAGACAAACAGAGTGTCCCTAGTATGCCTCTACTTGACTAGCTCGTTAATCAAAGATGGTTAAGTTTCCTAGCCATGGACATGTGTTGTCATTTGATGAACATGATCACATCATTAGAGAATGGTGTGATGGACAAGACCCATCCATTAGCTTAGCATAATGATCGTTCAGTTTTATTGCTACTGTTTTCTTCATGAATTATACATGTTCCTATGACTATGAGATTATGCAACTCCCGAAAACCGGAGGAACACCATGTGTGCTATCAAACATCACAACGTAACTGGTGATTATAAAGATGCTCTATAGGTGTCTCCAATGGTGTTTGTTGAGTTGGCATAGATCGAGATTAGGGTTTTTCACTCCGTCTATCGGAGAGGTATCTCTGGGACCTCTCGGTAATACACATCACTATAAGCCTTGTAAGCAATTTGACTAATGAGTTAGTTGTGGGATGATGCATTACGGAACGAGTAAAGAGACTTTCCGGTAACGAGATTGAACTAGGTATTGAGATACCGACGATCGAATCTTGGACAAGTAACATACCGATGACAAAGGAAACAACATAAGTTGTTATGTGGTTTGACCGATAAAGATCTTCGTAGAATATGTAGGAACCAATATGAGCATCCAAGTTCCTCTATTGGTTATTGACCGGAGATGAGTCTCGGTCATGTCTACATAGTTCTCGAACCCGTAGGGTCCGCACGCTTAACGTTCTATGACGATTTGTATTATGACTAATGTGATTTGATGACCGAAGTTTGTTCGGAGTCCCGGATGAGATCGGGGACATGACGAGGAGTCTCGAAATGTTCGAGACATAAAGATCGATATATTGGAAGGCTATATTCTGACATCTGAAAGGTTCCGAGTGATTCGAGTATTTTTCGGAGTACCGGAGAGTTACGGGAATTCGTATTGGGCCTTAATGGGCCATACGGGAAAGGAGAGAAAGGTCTTAAGGGTGGCCGCGCCCTTCCCCATGGACTGGTCCGAATTGGACTAGGGAAAGGGGGCGCCCCCTTCCTTCATTCTCCTTCTACCTTCCCTTTTTCCTATTCCATGTGGGAGGTGGAATCCTACTAGGACTAGGGAGTCCTAGTAGGACTCCACACTTTGGGCGCGCCCTATGAGGGCCGGCCTCCTCCTCCCTCCATCATTTATATACGTGGCCAGGAGGCACCCCATAGACACACAAGTTGATCATTGATCTCTTAGCCATGTGAGATGCCCCCTCCACCATAATCCACCTCGGTCATATTGTAGCGGGGCTTAAGCGAAACCCTGTTCTGGTAGCATCATCATCACCGTTATCATGTTGTCGTGTTGACGAAGCTCTCCCTCGAGACTCTGCTGGGTCGTGAGTTCATGGGACGTCACCGAGCCGAACGTGTGCAGATCGTGGAGGTGACGTACTTCCGATACTAGGATCAGTCGGTCGTGAAGACATATGACTACATCAACCGTGTTGTCATAACGCTACGATCTACGAGGGTACGTAGACAACACTCTCCCCTCTCGTTGCTATGCATCACCATGATCTTGCGTGTGCGTAGGAATTTTTTTGAAATTACTATGTTCCCCAACACTTGCGGTGAAGGTAAAGGCCTAATCCAGTTTGAGGTGGTATTGCTTATGTCTGGGTTACTAGGGAACGAATACGCTTGACCTAGCTTTCGATCTCTTGTCTCTCGTCCCAACTTGCTGTCGGGTCGTCCATTTATATACTTAGGTTGACGCCCGGTGGCTTACAGAGTCCCGGCCAGCTTATAAACATGTCCGACCCAGTGACTTAATTACAATTGCCTTATAATACAAGTCATACACATATGGCGGTTTACACCTACAGGCCTTAAGCCGCCCTTGGGCCTTGGGCTCTTCATAAGTCATCCTCATGAACCACCATCTCCGATTCCTTCATGGGCTTTGTCTTGTGAGTCGACATGAGTATAACCCAGCCACGCCTGGGCGGGTTAACTCAATAGCTATATCCCCAACATGTATGACTGCTCTGACTTTTGTGAAAAGATTGTTGAGGTTTTCATGGATGACTTTTCTGTTTATGGGAAGTCTTTTGATGATTTTTTAAGCAATCTTGAGCGAGTTTTGCAGAGATGTGAACAAAAAAATCTTGTCTTCAATTGGGAGAAGTGCCACTTTATGGTTAATAAAGGCATTGTCTTGGGTCATAAAATTTCTGAAAGAGGTATTGAAGTTGACCAAGCTAAGGTTGATGCAATTGAGAAAATGCCATGTCCTAAGGACATCAAAGGTATTCGTAGTTTCCTAGGTCATGCTGGTTTCTATAGGAGGTTTATTAAAGACTTCTCTAAAATTTCTAGGCCTCTCACTAGTCTTTTGCAAAAGGATGTTCCTTTTGTTTTTGATGATGATTGTCTTGAAGCCTTTGAAACACTCAAAAAAGCCTTAATTTCTGCACCTATTGTTCAACCACCTGATTGGAACTTGCCTTTTGAAATTATGTGTGATGCTAGTGATTATTCTATTGGTTTGTTCTAGGACAAAGAGTTGATAAGAAATTGAATGTTATTCATTATTCTAGTAAAACTCTAGACAATGCTCAAAGAAATTATGCTACTGCTGAAAAAGAATTCTTAGAAGTGGTGTTTGCTTGTGATAAGTTTAGACCTTATATTATTGATTCCAAAGTAACTGTTCACACAGACCATGCTGCTATTAAATATCTTATGGAAAAGAAAGATGCTAAACCTAGACTTATTCATTGGGTTCTCTTGTTACAAGAATTTGATTTGCATATTATTGATAGAAAAGGAGCTGAGAACCCCATAGCTGATTGATGACCCACAAGTATAGGGGATCTATCGTAGTCCTTTCGATAAGTAAGAGTGTAGAACCCAACGAGGAGCAGAAGGAAATAATAAGCGGTTTCCAGCAAGGTATTCTCTGCAAGTACTAAAATAAGTGGTAACAGATAGTTTTGTGATAGGATAATTTGTAACAAGCAACAAGTAACAAAAGTAAATAAAGTGCAACAAGGTGGCCCAATCCTTTTTGTAGCAAAGGACAAGCCTGGACAAACTCTTATATAGAGAAAAGCGCTCCCGAGGACACATGGGAATATCGTCAAGCTAATTTTCATCACGTTCATATGATTCGTGTTCGGTACTTTGATAATTTGGTATGTGGGTGGACCGGTGCTTGGGTACTGTCCTTACTTGGACAAGCATCCCACTTATGATTAACCTCTATTGCAAGCATCCGCAACTACAACAAAAGTATTAAGGTAAACCTAACCATAGCATGAAACATATGGATCCAAATCAGCCCCTTACGAAGCAGCGCATAAACTAGGGTTTAAGCTTCTGTCACTCTAGCAACCCATCATCTACTTATTACTTCCCAATGCCTTCCTCTAGGCCCAAATAATGGTGAAGTGTTATGTAGTCAACGTTCACATAACACCACTAGAGGAGAGACAACATACATCTCATAAAAATATCGAACGAATACCAAATTCACATGACTGCTAATAGCAAGACTTCTCCCATGTCCCCAGGAACAAAAGTAACTACTCACAAAGCATATTCATGTTCATAATCAGAGGGGTATTAATATGCATATAGGATCTAAACATATGATCTTCCACCAAACAAACCAACTAGCATCAACTACAAGGAGTAATTAACACTACTAGCAACCTACTAGCACCAATCCCAGACTTGAAGACAAGAATTGGATACAAGAGATGACCTAGGGTTTTGAGAGGAGATGGTGCTGATGAAGATGTTGATGGAGATTTCCCTCTCCCGATGAGAGGAGCGTTGGTGATGCCGATGGCGATGATTTCCCCTCTCGGAGGGAAGTTTCCCCGGCAGAACAGCTTTGCCTGAGCCCTAGATTGGTTCCGCCAAGGTTCCGCCTCGTGGCGGCAGAGTTTCGTCCGGGGAGATGGCTTATGATTTTTTCCTCATCAAAAGACTCCATATAACAGAAGATGGATATCGGAGGGCCACCAGGGGGCCCACGAGGTAGGGGCGCGCCTAGGGGGTAGGGCGCGCCCCCACCCTCGTGGGCAGGGTGTGGCCCCCTGGTGAACTTCTTGCGCTCGGTATTTTTTATATATTCTGAAAACATCTTCCGTGAAGTTTCAGGACTTTTGGAGCTGTGCGGAATAGGTCTCTAATATTTGCTCCTTTTCCATCCTAGAATCCCAGCTGCCGGCATTCTCCCTCTTTATGTAAACCTTGTAAAATAGGAGAGAATAGGCATAAGTATTGTGACATAATGTGTAATAACAGCCCATAATGCAATAAATATCGATATAAAAGCATGATGCAAAATGGACGTATCAACTCCCCCAAGCTTAGACCTCGCTTGTCCTTAAGCAAAAGCCGAAATCAAAAAATGTGTCCACATGTTTAGAGATAGAGGTGTCGATAAAATTAAAATACGGACATGAGGGCATCATGATCATTCTTAGAACAGCAACTTACATAATTCTTGTCATATGATTTCTTATGCTAGAGTAATAATTCAATCACAATTTTAAGTATGAATCGTAAACTTCATTGAAAACTAACAAACTATAATCTCAGTCATTGGAGCAATTGCAATTTATCATAACATAGGAAAGAGTCAATGTATAAGAGCTTTTCAGCAAGTCCACATACTCAACTATCATATAGTCTTTCACAATTGATGACACTCACGCAATACTTATGGGTATGGAGTTTTAATCGGACACAGAGAAAGATAGGGGCTTATAGTTTTGCCTCCCAACATTTTACCTCAAGGGTGATGTCAACAATAATAGTTCATGAAAACTCACATCCAATTAGCCATATATACCAGGATCTTTCCAACATACTGTGCTTGCCAATGGATAAAATGTAAAAGGGAAGGGTGAAGATCACCATGACTCTTATGCAAGGTAGGAGATAAAAATAAAAGATAGGCCCTTCGCAGAGGGAAGCAGAGGTTGTCATGCGCTTTTATGGTTGGATGCACAAAATCTTAATGCGTAAGAACGTCACTTTATATTGCCACTTGTGATATGGACCTTTATTATGCAGTCTGTTGCTTTTACTTTTTCCATATCACACGATCGTATAAAGCTTATTTTCTCCCACACTAATAAGTCATACATATTTAGAGAGCAATTTTTATTGCTTGCACCAATGACAACTTACTTGGAGGATTTTACTCAATCCATAGGTAGGTATGGTGGACTCTCACGGCAAAACTGGTTTAAGGGTATTTGGAAGCACAAGTAGTATCTCTACTTGGTGCAATGAATTTGGCTAGCATGAGGGGGAAAGGCAAGCTCAACCATGTTGGATGATCGATGACAATATAATTTATCTCAGATGTAAGAAAACATAACCCATTACATTGTCTTCCTTGTCCAACGTCAACTCTTTAGCATGTCATATTTTAATGAGTGCTCACAATCATAAAAGATGTCCAAGATAGTATATTTATATGTGAAGACCTCTCTTTCTTTATCACTTCCTATTAATTGCAACGATGACCAAAACTATGTTTGTCAACTCTCAACAACTTTTATTCATCATACTTTTTCTATGTGAGCTCATTCTCTCCATAAGACTCACATGATCTCTATGTTTCTTTTTATTTCTTTCTCTTTTCCTTTATTCCCTTAGGATCATGGCAATATAATCAAGCCCTTGACTCAACACTAATCTTTATTATATATAGCTCACGGACTCGATTACATAGAAGGATCATAAATCAAAACTCATAACTAGATCATACCATAAACTTTATTCTACTAGATCAAGATATTACCAAAAGGATCGAACTAAGAAAAACGGTAAAGATAAAAGTGATGGTGATATGATACCAGGGCACTCCCCCAAGCTTGGCAGTTGCCAAGGGGAGTGCCCATACCCATGTGATTATGTCTCTCTTTTCGGGGGTGGTGATGTGATATTCTTGGCGATGATGCCCCTCAGGATACGATTCTCCTCCTCTAGCTTATTGACTTGCTGCTTGAGGTCCATTATTTCCTTTCGGAGTTTTCTTGTAACAGCCAAAGATCCCTGCACCCAAGGGTGCTGCATAGCTGTGGGAGAACCAGTGACACTCTTTTTCATATTCTCATAAGAAAGAAATCTAACATTGGAAGGGATAACCGAGTTTAGAATAGCCGTGCTCTGCAGTTCTCCCATCGTGAATCCAGCTTGGAAGCAGGAAGTGACTTCTTGATCCTCTTCCATGGCATCTATCCTCATCAAGTCAGCCTCCATCTCTTCCTCCCTAGATGGCCCAAAGAGGTCAACAATGTTGTTTGTCATTGATCTTGGTGCCGGATGAGACACCCGGCTCTCCCCGACTGACTCTTGTGAAGACATCTTGCTCTAACCTGCAGCAACAACAACTCGAAACACAAACAAAGGATAATTGCGTGATACGGGAGTCAAAACCCCCGGGAGATTATATAATGAATTTTTACCGACAAAAATACGTGTCATGTACGAAAACGGAGTCCGGAGAGCGCACTAGGTGCCCACGGGTAGGGGGCGCGCCCAATAGGGTAGGGCACGCCTTCCACCCTCGTGGAGCCCTCGTGTCCTTCCCAGACTGCTTCTTATTTTTCTATTTTTCTAAATATTCCAAAACAGAGAAATATTGCCTTAAAACTGTTTTGGAGTCGGTTTACTTACTATACCACATACCTATTCCTTTTCGGAGTCTGAAACATTCCGGAAAGTGTCCCTTATGTATTCCTCCGGGGTTACGGCTTCAATAACATTGGTTTCAACATTTATGGGATTACCAGAGATATAATGCTTGATTGTTTGACCGTTCACCACCTTTGGATTTGTGCCTTCGAAGTTCTTGATTTTTATGGCACCGGAATGATAGACCTCCTCGATAACGTAAGGACCTTCCAATTTAGAGAGAAGTTTTCCTGCAAAAAATCTTAAACGAGAGTTGTATAGCAATACATAATCACCTACATTAAACTCATGCTTTTGTATCCTTTTATCATGCCATCTTTTAACTTTTTCTTTAAACAACTTGGCATTTTCGTAGGCTTGGGTTCTCCATTCATCGAGTGAGCTAATATCAAATAACCTCTTCTCACCAGCAAGATTAAAATCATAACTGAGCTCTTTAATAGCCCAATATGCCTTGTGTTCTAGTTAGAGAGGTAAGTGACATGCTTTTCCATAAACCATATTATACGGAGACATACCCATAGGATTTTTATATGCAGTTCTATAGGCCCATAATGCATCATCAAGTTTCTTGGACCAATTCTTTCTAGATCTATTAACAGTCTTTTGCAAAATTAATTTGAGCTCTCTATTACTCAATTCTACTTGACCACTAGACTAAGGGTGATAAGGGGATGCAATTCTATGATTAACATCATACTTAGCAAGCATTTTATGGAAAGCACCATGAATAAAATGTGAACCACCATTAGTCATTAAATATCTAGGCACTCCAAATCTTGGAAAAATAACTTCTTTAAGCATTTTAATAGAAGTGTTATGATCATCACTACTAGTTGGAATAGCTTCTACCCACTTAGTAACGTAATCAACAGCAACTAAAATATGTGTATATCCATTAGAGGCAGGAAAAGGTCCCATATAGTCAAAGCCCCAAACATCAAATGGTTCAATAACGAGTGAATAGTTCATAGGCATTTCTTGATGTCTACTAATATTACCAATTCTTTGACATTCATCACAAGATAAGACAAACTTACGGGCATCCTTGAAGAGAGTAGGCCAATAAAAACCAGATTGCAATACCTTATGTGCAGTTCTATCTCCAGCATGGTGTCCTCCATAAGCTTCGGAGTGACACTTGTGTAGGATCTGTTCCTGTTCATGCTCAGGTACACAACATCTAATAACACCATCTACTCCTTCTTTATAAAGATGTGGGTCATCCCAAAAGTAATGCCTCAAATCATAGAAGAACTTTTTCTTTTGCTGGTATGTGAAACTAGGTGGTATGAACTTAGCAACAATGTAATTAGCATAATCAGCATACCATGGAGTAGTATGAGAAGCATTTATGACATTTAATTGCTCATCTGGAAAGCTATCATCAATAGGAAGTGGGTCATCAAGCACATTTTCTAACCTAGATAAGTTGTCTGCAACGGGGTTCTCAGCTCCCTTTCTATCAACAATATGTAAGTCAAACTCTTGTAGCAAGAGAACCCATCTAATAAGTCTAGGTTTAGCATCTTTCTTTTCCATAAGATATTTAATAGCAGCATGATCAGTGTGAATAGTTACTTTAGAATCAACAATATAAGGTCTGAACTTATCACAAGCAAATACAACTGCTAAGAATTCTTTTTCAGTAGTAGCATAATTTCTTTGAGCATTGTCTAGGGTTTTACTAGCATATAGAATAACGTTTAATTTCTTATCAACTATTTGCCCTAGAAGAGCACCTACAGCATAATCACTAGCATCACACATAATTTCAAAGGGTAAATTCCAATCAGGTGGCTGAACAATAGGTGCAGAGATCAATGCTTTCTTAAGTATTTCAAATGCTTCTACACAATCATCATCAAAGACAAATGGTATATCTTTTTGTAATAAATTAGTTAGAGGCCGAGAAATTTTTGAGAAGTCCTTAATGAACCTCCTATAAAATCCGGCGTGACCAAGGAAACTTCTTATACCTTTGATGTCCTTGGGGCATGGCATCTTTTCAATAGCATCAACCTTGGCTTTATCAACTTCAATACCTCTTTCAGAAACTTAAAGCCCCAAGACAATACCTTCATTAACCATAAAGTCGCACTTTTCCCAATTCAAGACAAGAATAGTTTCCTCACATCTCTGCAAAACTCGATCAAGGTTGCTCAAGAAATCATCAAAAGAAGATCCATAGACGGAGAAATCGTCCATGAAAACCTCACAAATCTTTTCACAAAAGTCAGAGAATATAGCCATCATGCATCTTTGAAAGGTAGTAGGTGCATTACATAAACCAAAAGGCATACGTCTATAAGCAAAAGTACCAAAAGGGAAAGTGAAAGTAGTCTTTGACTGATCTTTGGTTGACACAGGTATTTGAGAGAAACCAGAATAACCATCTAGAAAGCAAAATTGTGTATGTTTGGATAATCTTTCTAGCATTTGATCGATAAAAGGTAAGGGCTAATGATCCTTTTTAGTGGCCTTATTTAATTTGCGGAAATCAATTACCATCCTATAACCTGTAATAATTCTTTGAGGAATCAGTTCATCTTTATCATTAGGAACGACGGTAATACCTCCCTTCTTAGGGACACAATGGACAGGACTTACCCACTGACTACGAGCAACGGGATAAATTATACCTGCCTCAAGGAGCTTTAGTATTTCCTTTCTTACCACTTCCTTCATTTTAGGATTCAGCCGTCGTTGATGATCACGAACTGGTTTAGCATCTTCTTCCAAATTTATTTTATGTTGACATAGAGTGGGACTAATGCCCTTAAGATCATCAAGAGTATACCCAATAGCAGCACAGTGCTTCTTCAGAGTTTTCAATAATCTCTCTTCCTCATGCTCTGAAAGGTTAGCACTAATAATAACAGGATATATATTTTTCTCATCAAGATAAGCATATTTAAGAGTATCAGGCAATGGTTTCAGCTCAAACACGGGATCACCCTTGGGTGGAGGAGGATCCCCTAGGATTTCAACAGGCAAATTGTCTCTCAGAATAGGTTCCCGTTTAAAGAATACTTCATCTATTTCCCTTCTTTCATTCATAAACATATCATTTTCATGGTCTAGCAAATATTGTTCTAAAGGATCACTAGGAGGTACGGCAATAGAAGCAAGACCAATAATTTCATCCTTACTAGGTAATTCTTCTTCACGGTGTTGTCTAATAAATTTAGAGAAATTAAATTCATGAGACATATCATCTAAACCGATGGTAACAACATCCTTTTTGCAATATATCTTAGCATTAACAGTGTTTAAGAAGGGTCTACCAAATATAATGGGACAAAAGCTATCTTGTGGGGAACCAAGAACAAGAAAATCAACAGGATATTTAGTTTTCCCACACAAGACTTCAACATCTCTAACAATTCCCATTGGTGAAATAGTATCTCTATTGGCAAGCTTAATTGTGACATCAATATCTTCTATCCCAACAGGTGCAATATCATGCATAATTTCTTTGTATAAGGCGTAAGGTATTGCACTAGCACTAGCACCCATATCACATAAGCCATGATAACAATGATCTCCTATTTTAACAGAAATAACAGGCATGCCTACCACAGGTCTATTTTTATCTTTAGCACAAGGTTTAGCGATTCTAGCAGTCTCATCAAGGAAATGAATAACATGCCCATCAATATTATCAGACAAGAGATCTTTAACAATAGCAATATCATGTTCAACTTTAATTTTCTCAGAAGGTGTATAAGTTTTAGTATTGCTTTTACGAACCATAGTTGAAGCTTTAGCATGATCCTTTATCCTAACAGGGAAAGGTGGTTTCTCAACATAAGAAGTAGGAACAATAGGATCATTATAAGTGATAGTCTTTTCTTCAACTTTAATAGGTGCAACTACTTTTACTTCTATGGGAAGATGATATTTAAATCACTTCTCCTTGGGGAGATCACCATAAGTAGCAAAAGATTCACAGAAAGAAGCTACTATCTCAGAGTCAAGTCCATATTTAGTGCTAAATTTACGGAAAACATCGGTATCCATAAAAGATTTAACACACTCAAACCTAGGTGTCATACCTGACTCCTTACCTTTGTCGAGGTCCCAATATTCAGAGTTGCGTTTAATTCTTTCCAATAAATCCCATTTGAATTCAATAGTCTTCATCATAAAAGAGCCAACACAAGAAGTATCAAGCATGGTGCGATTGCTATCAGAAAGCCGAGCATAAAAATTTTGAATAATCATTTCTCTTGAGAGCTCATTATTGGGGCATGAATATAACATTGATTTAAGCCTCCCCCAAGCTTGAGCGATGCTTTCTCCTTCGCGAGGCCAAAAATTATATATATAATTGCGATCACGATGAACAAGATGCATAGGATAAAACTTCTGATAAAATTCCAATTTCAATCGTTTGTAATTCCATGACCCCGTATCATCACATAGCCTATGCCATGTCGATGCATCTCCCTTCGAAGATAAAGGGAAGACCTTCTTCTTAACAACATCTCCGGGTACACCTGCAAGCTTAAATAATCCACAAACTTCATCCACATATATTAGATGCTCATCAGGATGCTTTGTTCCATCTCCTACAAAAGGATTAGCTATTAGTTTTTCTATCATACCCGAAGGAATTTCAAAGCAGACATTTTCATTTTCAGTAGGTTCAGTAGGTTGAGCAGCAACTCTTTGCTCTAATGGGCGGGGTGAAGATACCCCGAACAAGCCCCTTAGAGGATTACTTTCCATAGTAACAAGTGACAGTAAATTTCAGCACACTATATAAATTTTTCCTTACCAAATTCCACCTACCAAAGGTGCTTCACTCCCCGGCAATGGCGCCAGAAAAGAGTCTTGATGACCCACAAGTATAGGGGATCTATCGTAGTCCTTTCGGTAATAAGAGTGTCGAACCCAACGAGGAGCAGAAGGAAATAATAAGCGGTTTCCACCAAGGTATTCTCTGCAAGTACTGAAATAAGTGGTAACAGATAGTTTTGTGATAGGATAATTTGTAACGAGCAACAAGTAACAAAAGTAAATAAAGTGCAGAAAGGTGGCCCAATCTTTTTGTAGCAAAGGACAAGCCTGGACAAACTCTTATATGGAGAAAAGCGGTCCCGAGGACACACGGGAATATCGTCAAGCTAATTTTCATCATGTTCCTATGATTCGCGTTCGGTACTTTGATAATTTGGTATGTGGATGGACCGGTGCTTGGGTACTGTCCTTACTTGGACAAGCATCCCACTTATGATTAACCTCTATTGCAAGCATCCGCAACTACCACAAAAGTATTAAGGTAAACCTAACCCTAGCATGAAACATATGGATCCAAATCAGCCCCTTACGAAGCAACACATAAACTAGGGTTTAAGCTTCTGTCACTCTAGCAACCCATCATCTACTTATTACTTCCCAATGCCTTCCTCTAGGCCCAAATAATGGTGAAGTGTTATGTAGTCGACGTTCACATAACACCACTAGAGGAGAGACAACATACATCTCATCAAAATATCGAACGAATACCTAATTCACATGACTACTAATAGCAAGACTTCTCCCATGTCCTCAGGAACAAACACAACTACTCACAAAGCATATTCATGTTCATAATCAGAGGGGTATTAATATGCATATAGGATCTGAATATATGATCTTCCACCAAATAAACCAACTAGCATCAACTACAAGGAGTAATTAACACTACTAGCAACCTACTAGCACCAATCCCGGACATGAAGACAAGAATTGGATACAAGAGATGAACTAGGGTTTTGAGAGGAGATGGTGCTGATGAAGATGTTGATGGAGATTGCCCTCTCCCGATGAGAGGTGCGTTGGTGATGACGATGGCAATGATTTCCCCCTCCTAGAGGGAAGTTTCCTCGGCAGAACAGCTCTGCCGGAGCCCTAGGTTGGTTCCGCCAAGGTTCTGCCTCGTGGCGGCAGAGTTTTGTCCGAGGAGATGGCTTATGATTTTTTTTCCTCATCGAAAGACTCCATATAGCAGAAGATGGACATCAGAGGGCCACCAGGGGGCCCACGAGGTAGGGGGCGCGCCCAGGGGGGTAGGGCGCGCCCCCACCCTCGTGGGCAGGGTGTGGCCCCCTGGTGAACTTATTGCGCTCGGTATTTTTTATATATTCCGAAAACGTCTTCCGTGAAGTTTCAGGACTTTTGGAGCTGTGGAGAATAGGTCTCTAATATTTGCCCCTTTTCCAGCCCAGAATCCCAGCTGCCGGCATTCTCCCTCTTTATGTAAACCTTGTAAAATAAGAGAGAATAGGCATAAGTATTGTGACATAATTTGTAATAACATCCCATAATGCAATAAATATCGATATAAAAGCATGATGCAAAATGGACGTATCACTGATAACTTGTCTAGGCTTGAAAATGTGCTTGATGACCCACTTCCTATTGATGATAGTTTTCCTGATGAGCAGTTAGCTGCAATAAATGTTTCTAATGGTACTCCTTGGTATGCTGACTATGCTAATTACATTGTTGCTAAATATTTGCCACCTAGCTTCACATATCAACAAAAGAAAAAAATTCTTCTATGATTTAAGACATTACTTTTGGGATGATCCACATCTTTATAAAGAAGGAGTAGATGGAATTATTAGACGTTGTGTACCTGAGCATGAACAGGGACAAATCCTATGAAAATGTCACTCTGAGGCTTATGGAGGTCATCATGTTGGAGATAGAACTGTTCACAAGGTATTGCAATCTGGATTTTATTAGCCTACTCTCTTCAAGGATGTCCATAAGTTTGTCTCATCATGTGATGAATGTCAAAGAATAGGTAATATCGGTAAGCATCAAGAAATGCCTATGAATTATTCACTTGCTGTTGAACCTTTCGATGTTTGGGGATTTGATTACATGGGACCTTTTCCTTCCTCTGATGGGTATACACATATTTTGGTTGTTGTTGATTATGTTACTAAACGGGTAGAAGTTATTCCAACTAGTAGTGCTGATCACAACACCTCTATTAAAATGCTTAAGGAAGTTATTTTTCCAAGGTTTGGAGTCCCTAGATATTTAATGACTGATGGTGATTCACACTTTATTCATGGTGCTTTCCATAAAATGCTTGCCAAGTATGATGTTAACCATAGAATTGCATCACCCTATCATCCTCACTCTAGTGCTCAAGTTGAACTTAGCAATAGAGAAATAAAATTAATTTTGCAAAAGACTGTAAATAGGTCCAGGAATAATTGGTCTAAGAAATTAGATGATGCACTTTGGGCTTATAGAACAGCTTATAAAAATCCTATAGGTATGTCTCCTTATAAACTGGTTCATGCGAAAGCTTGTCATTTGCCTCTTGAGTTAGAACATAAAGCATATTGGGCAATCAAAGAACTCAATTATGATTTCAAACTTGCTGGTGAAAAGAGGTTATTTGATATAAGCTCATTAAATGAATGGAGAACCCAAGCATATGAAAATGCAAAGTTATTCAAAGAAAAAGTTAAAATATGGCATGACAAAAGAATCCAAAAGCGTGAGTTTAAAATCTAAGAATATGTTCTTTTGTACAACTCTCGTTTTAGATTTTTTGCAAGAAAGCTCCTCTCGAAATGGGAAGGCCCCTATGTCATCGAGGAGGTTTGTCAGTCTGGAGCCATCAAAATAAATAATTTTGAAGGCACTAACCCGAAGGTTGTCAATGGGCAACGAATAAAGCATTATATCTCAGGTACGCCTATTAATGTTGAAATTTATATTATTCAAACCTTGACACCGGAAGAACACATAAAAGAGTCCTTATGGAACACTCCAGAATCATGGAAATAAGGAGGTACATGATATGGTAAGTAAACGGACTCCGAAAAATCTGAAAATTTTATTTTTTTTATCAATTTTGGAATAATTTAGAATTTTGGGAATAAAGACACTACCAGGAAGCGTCCCCTGGTGGGCACAATACACCAGGGCGCGCCAAGCAGCCTGGCGCGCCCAGGTGGGTTGTGCCCACCTGGGACACCTCTCGTACTCAGTCTTTCTTCCATATGCTTGTCGTCCAAGATAAAAAAATCTAAATATACTTCCCGAACCTGTTAACCACAGTATCACGGAGAAAATCCTCTGTTCTCTTTCTTGCTATTTCTGGTCAGATTTGTCAAGCTAGGCATCATGTCTTCCTGCTCCTCCAACCACATGGAAGAAGATGCTTGGCTGATGAAGACCGAGACGAAGAGGGAGGAGCCTACGGACGTAACCAAAGGAGGACAAGGCCTCTTCTTCATCACCACCACCATCTTCTTCATCACTAGAGGAGAAATGAGTATCGGGTATGGGCACTCCCCTTGGCTTCTGCCAAGCTTGGGGGAGGTGTCCCGGTATCGTATCACCCCACTCTCTTTTTGATTTTTATTTATCTTAGTTCAATCTTTTGCTTTTAGATGAAATAAAGTTTAGTTGATCCCTCTTATTTGAAAGTTTGCTTAGTGATCTATCAATATAATTGTGTTCAAGTTATATAATAAAGTTTAGTATGAGATTTTGTTTTGTTTACTCTCATGTTGCAAATAAAGAAAAGAAACAAGAAAGAAAGAAATAAAGAAAGGGTAGAGATAATGAAAAGATTATATACTAATCCTATGGTAAGTGATAGCACCACATAAGGAAAAGTATAAGTAAGAAAATTTTATTAGAGATTGAAAAACATAGCATTAGTTAATGATGCAACTCATGAAAGAATTAATAAGGGAAGACAAGATCCACATATAGATATAATATCCTAGAAATCTTTTGTGATTTTGAGCCCTCACCAAAATATTATGTGCCAAAATTGTTGACGTTGGACAAGGAAGACAACTTAATGGTTTATGTTTGTTTATATTCACACAGAAGTCATATTGTCATAGATCCTTTAACATGTGGTCCTTGCCCACTATCTTTGCTAGCCAAAAATTCTGTACTAAGTAGAGATACTACTTGTGCATCCAAAAACCCTTAAACCCAAATCTTTTTCAAGTGTCCATGATGCCTACCTAGGGATTGAACAAGATCCCTCGAGTAAGTTGTCATCAGTGCAAAAAGGCAATAAAAATTGCTTCTAAATATGTGAGATCATTTAGTGTAAGAGAAAATTGAGCGTTGTACGAACTTGGATGACAAAGAATAAAAGCGACAGATTGCATAATAAAGCTTGTCATCTTAAGGGGCAATACAACATGACGTTCTCTTGCACTAAGGGATTGAGCATGCAAACAAATAAGCGCATGGCAACCTCTGCGAAGGGCCTATCTTTTAATTTTATGTATTTACTTTTATGCAAAGAGTCAAAGTTTTCCTTATATTCCTTTTTATTTTCTCTTTTTGGAAATCATCATGTGGTGAGGAAAGATCTAGGCACATATGTCCAATTGAATATAGTTAGCATGAGTTATTATTGTTGACATCACCCTTGAGGTGAGTATGTTGGGAGGTGAAACTATAAGCCCCTATCTTTCTATGTGTCCGGTTGAAACGTTTTGCTCATGGGTACAAGGTGATTGTTAGCAATCATAGAAGACTATATGATGGTTGAGTATGTGGACTTGCCTAAAGGCTCCGACACGTGATTCTTCCTGAAAAGATGATGAATTGTAGTTGCAAAGTTGACTGGGAACATAGTTTGTTGGTTTCTAATAGAGTTTTTGCTTTATACTTCGATTATGTGATGAACTGTTACTTATTCATAGGAAGTATATGATGCAAGTTCTATGATAAAAGTCCTATGTTGAATTTTGTTGCTGTTATAATAATCAACATGATGCTTCTATGTCCGTATTTTGTTTTTATAGACACCTCTCTCTCTCTCAAAGCATGTGGACATGTTTTTCGATTTCGGTTTTCGCTTGAGGACAAGCAAGGTCTAAGCTTGGGGGAGTTGATACGTCCATTTTGCATCATGTTTCCTTACTGTTATTTATAATGTTTTTATCCATAATAATGCTTTTTGGAGTAATTCTAATGCCTTTTCTCTCATAATTTGCAAGGAACACACCAAGAGGGAGAATTCCAGTAGCTGGAAATATGGACCTGGAAAAGCTATGTCAGGCCACCTATTCTGCACAACTCCAAATGAGCTGAAACTTTACGGAGATTTTTTATGGATTATTTGAGAAATACTGGAGCCAATAAACACCACAGGGGAGCCACCAGGTGGGCACAACCCACCTGGGCGCGCCAGGCCCCCCTGGCGCGCCCTGGTGGGTTGTGGCCTCCTCGGCCCACCTCCGGTGCCCACCTTCTGGTATATAAGTCACTTTGACCTAGAAAAATAAGGAGGGGACTTTTGGGACAAAACTCTGCCGCCTCGAGGCGAGACTTGGGCAGGAGCACTTTTGCCCTCCGGCTGAGCGATTCTGCCAAGGGAACTTTCCTCCCGAAGGGGGAAATCATCGTCATCATCATCAACAACAACTCTCCCATCTTAGGGAGGGAAATCTCCATCAACATCTTCACCAGCACCATCTCATCTCAAACCCTAGTTCATCTCTTGTATTCAATCTTGTTACCGGAACTATAGATTGTTGCTAGGGGGTGACTAGTAGTGTTGATTACATCTTGTAGTTGATTACTATATGGTTTATTTGGTGGAAGATTATATGTGCAGATCCATTATGCATATTAATACCCCTCTGATCGTGATCATGTTTGTTGTTTGCGAGTAGTTACCTTCGTTCTTGAGGTCACGGGATAAATCGTGTTGCAAGTAATCATGTGAATTTGATATGTGTTCGATATTTTGATAGTATGTATGTTGTGATTCCCTTAATGGTGTCATGTGAACGTCGACTACATGACACTTCACCACATTTGGGTCTAAGGGAATGCATTGTGGAGTAGTAAATAGATGGTGGGTTGTGAGAGTGACAGAAACTTAAACCCCAGTTTATGCACTATTCCGTAAGGGGTCGATTGGGTCCTAGAGTTTAATGCTATGGTTAGAACTTATTCTTAATACTTTTCTCATAGTTGCGGAAACTTGCAAGAGGGTTAATCATAAGTAGGAGGTTTTTTCAAGTAAGAACAACACCTAAGCACCGGTCCACCCACATATCAAATTATCAAAGTAGCGAACACAAATCAAACCAATATGATGAAAGTGACTAGACGAAATTCCCGTGTACCCTCAAGAACGCTTTGCTTATTATAATATACCGGTTTGGCCTGTCCTTTGCCTCAAAAGGATTGGGCTACCTTGCTGCATACTTGTTACTATTATTGCTACTTTCTCGTTACAAACTATCTTGCTATCAAACTACTCGCTACTTACAATTTCAACACTTGCAGACACTACCTTACTGAAAACTACTTGTCATTTCCTTCTGCTCCTCGTTGGGTTCGACACTCTTACTTATCGAAAAGAGCTACAATTGATCCCCTATACTTGTGGTCACCAACCACCACTCATCCTTGTGACCCAAACATATGGATGAAAAGGTTGTGTAAACTTTTAAATACTCAATTCATGACTTCGATGTGGCATCTGCCTCAGAAACTGGACAATCACACACTGAGGCCGATGACGCATAGAGTGCCATATACCCCAACCCACCCACCGCACCACCACGGCCACTTTGAGGCATGTCAAACTTTTTCTACAGTGAACATGTGACCAAAGGAGTGTCGTGTTAAAATTTTGAAAAAAAATAGAGATCATTCAGACGTTTTTATACATTGATTGATTTGCTAGGAATTTAATGTAAAATATCAAATTTGAACTACATGCACACGCGATAGTGCACCAAAATGGATTGGAAAATCATATGTGTGTCCTTGGGTGCATGTTTAGTCCTCATGCAAGAAATGTAAAGAAATTTCAAACATTAAGATATCTTGATTTTTAAATTCCAGTAAATCCAAAACTTAGCTAAAATTCATGAAACTTGTAGTGGTGACATGATGACACCAATAGACTGTGATATTATTTTTTTTGTCAAATTCGAGACACATTTTGATATAAGCTTCTTACAAGTGGGAGATTATTAATAGTTGGAACACAATATCACAAACAGTTTATTTATTCAAACCGTGGGCTTTATACCAACAATGCATGTGCCATGCTTCATTAAGAAATAAAGTTGTAGAATTAATCCTCAAAAAAGAAAAACAATATACATGCCGGCACGCATCGTGCGTGTCGTGCGAGCAGGCGTGTGAGTTGACGAGACGCATGCGAGCAGTCTGCCTCGCAAGCAGATTGGGGGCGTGCAAGCAAGTGTGTGAATTGATAGAAGGTGTGTTCGCTGCGCAGTGTCACTGGGAGACATGCGAGCAGCTGTGTGAAATGATGGTAGGCATGCGAGCAGTCCGCTGCACAGGCTCACTGTGAGGCGAGCCAACCCTTTAACCGCCGCCTGGCTTGCTCCGACTGCGCCATATTAATGGCGCCCGAGCCGTTGGTTATAATAGGCAGTCGCACCCTCCCCCCATTCACACTACACACACAATGCTATATCTCTCTTCCCACATCCTCGACGTTGTTCTCAGTCGTCATCACTGTTTGAGGTGTATGAGGATGCCGCCAAAGTACACCATCGAAGGAAGTGGCGACGCCGAGGCTGGTGAAGCACCTGATCACTGCGTGAAGCTGCGCACAAAGGTTGTTGTCGCTGCCGACGAGGTCTTGCGCGAGTAGTAGCGCGACCTTGACATCGTCACCGCCGTAGCGCTTCCCCAGCCGGAGCCGGAGGTCCATGGCGACTCCGGCGACGACTCCATCGACCACTTCGGCGACGAATCTGATGACAACGGAGAACTGGTTAGTCATGTATACCAATTTTTGGCAAATATATCCTAGGTTTTCTTTAGTTAGTCCCGCCTCGCCCTTTTTGGAATAGAAATCCTATGGTTATGTTCTCTCAATCCATGAAATCGGAGTAAGATTCGTTAGATCCACGTAGTGTGTTGATTGTTTGAATGGTACAAATGATAAGACTTGTTGATAAGTGAGATATGCACAAATGATCATGCTAAACATCCATTTAGGGTTAGTGATTAAGTGTATGTTCTTTACAAATGATTTTTGCTAATAATCCGACTAGGGTAAGTTTTCTTCTAATAATTCATAGCCTTATCTTGAGCATTGATTTTGAATGTCCTACATATATGTTTGTGTCAATTTTTTCCCAGATTGATATGTACATAGATGATTGTGCTAAAAAATAAACCAAAATCTTTGGATCTATCTAGGAAAATAACTATCAAATCCAAATCCTACTTTTTGACTTGTAAATTGGTTTGATGCCAAAAGTTGCATGCCAAATTTTGGCAACTGGCAAGTATTGGCTAAAGATTGGTTGCATGCCAATTTTTTTTGCCGATCTCACAAAAGGTTGCCAAATGTTGGTAGCAAAACCAATCAGTCTCTTAATTTTGTTGCCCTAAGTTTTGTGCTCTCAATTTATGCAGTTCTTTCAAACTTTGCACTTGGAGGCCCAACAAAGTTTACAAGAATAAAATTGCATAGTAGACATCACCGTCTTGGGCAAATGTTTGTTCTGCGTTTTGTGCACAACTACTGCTTACTTTATTCGCTTGGAGAGCTCGTACTGGATTGATAACCTTGGTTCTCTAATTGAGGGAAATTCTTTCTACTAGGATACTTCACCCTTACACTTGGGGGAATCCCAACAACCCCTACGGGAGCAACCAGCTGGCCACCCAAAGCTATCCGCATACAATTCGGACCGATTTCAACTAAGCGGAAGATTTTCATCAAACACGTCATTCATTCAAGTTCAAACATAATTTACATACAACAATCGATATTTTGACCACCTCGTACATGTTGCTGCCCTACCCGGCCGCACTACTGTCGTCTTCAGTGCTGTCAGCGTCTCTCCAGCGGTGGTAGGTGCCAGTCCACCACTGGAGCGTTGTCCGGAAGCTACCTGGCGCTCATGGAGGAGCTGTTGGGAAATGTGGCATGCAATTTCAAAATTTTCCTACGCTCACGCAAGATCTATCTAGGAGATGCATAGCAACGAGAGGGGGAGAGTCTGTCCACATACCCTCGTAGACATAAAGCGGAAGCATTTGACAACGTGGTTGATGTACTCGAACTTCTTCTTGTTCCGACCGATCAAGCACCGAACGTATGGCACCTCCGAGTTCTACACACATTCAGCTCGATGACGTCCCTCGAACTCTTGATCCAGAAAAGTGTCGAGGGAGAGTTCCGTCAGTATGATGGCATGGTGACAGTGATGGTGAAGTGATCCGTGCAGGGCTTCGCCTAAGCACTACGACAATATGACCGGAGGCGTAAACTATGGAGGGGGGCGCCACACACGGCTAGGAATCAATGTTGTGTGTTCTACTAGTGCTCCCCCTTCATATACATAGGTTGGAGGGGAGGAGAGGAAGCCAAGGGGCCCCCCGAGTAGGAGCAATCCTACTTGGGTGCCTCCCAATTCGGCCTCCCCTTCCATATCCATCCGGAAGGAGAAGGAAGGGGGAGGTCGAATCCCTCCCCTTCCTTTCTCCCTTCTCCTCTTTCCTTCCCCCTTATTTAAGCCTACATGGGGCGCACCAGACCCTTATGGTCTGGCCCGTCCCCCTCATGGCTCGTTAAGGCCCATGTAGTTGCCGGGGGGATGCCCGGAACCCCTTTCGGTGACTCGATATGCACACGGTACCCCCGAAACACTTCCGGTGTCCAAATACCATCGTTCTATATGTCAATCTTTACCTCTCGAGCATTTTAAGACTCCTCGTCATGTCCGTGATCTCAGCCGGGACTCCGAACAATATTCGGTCACCAAATCACATAACTCATATAATACAAAATCTTCATCGAACGTTAAGCCTGCGGACCCTATGGGTTCGAGAACTATGTAGACATGACTGAGACACCTCTCCGACCAATAACCAACATCGAAACCAGGATGCTCATATTGGTTCCAACATATTCTACGAATATCTTTATCGGCCATACCATAATGACAACATATGTTATTCCCTTTGTCATCGGTATGTTACTTGCCCGAGATTCAATCGTCGGTATCTTCATACCTAGTTCAATCTCGTTACCGGCAAGTCTCTTTACTCGTTCTGTAATACATCATCCCGTAACTAACTCATTAGTCACATTGCTTGCAAGGCTTATCATGATGTGTATTACCGAGAGGGCCCATAGATACCTCTCCGATACTCAGAGTGACAAATCCTAATCTCGATCTATGCCAATCCAACAAACACCTTCGGAGATACCTATAGAGAATCTTTGTAATCACCCAGTTACATTGTGACGTTTGATAGCACACAAGGTATTCCTCCGGTATCCGGGAGTTGCATAATCTCATAGTCAAAGGAATATGTATATGACATGAAGAAAGCAATAGCAATAAAACTGAACGATCAATATGATAAGCTAACGGATGGGTCTTGTCCATCACATCATTCTCCTAATGATGTGATCCCATTCATCAAATGACAACACATTTCTATGGTTAGGGAACTTAACTATCTTTGATTAACGAGCTAGTCTAGTAGAGGCTCACTAGGGACACGGCATTTTGTCTATGTATCCACACATGTATCATGTTTCGGGTTAATACAATTCTAGCATGCATAATAAACATTTATCATGGTATAAGGAAATATAAAATAACAACTTTATTATTGCCACTAGGGCATATTTCCTTTAGGAGCCGCTCCGCTTCCTGCTGCGCGGTGAGGATCGCTGTGGCTAATGCCGATGGCGCACGTGGAGCCCTAGCGACGGCCTTGCCCACGTGGATCAAGTTGTACTTTCCTCCCACTCACTTTGTACGAGAGAAACTCCTTCTCTAGAAAGGATCCATTCTTAGCAACAAAAAATCTTGCCTTCAGATTTTGGTTTGAGCTTATCATTTTGAAACTTTTTCACATAGGCATCACAACCCCACACTTTAAGAAACGATAGCTTAGGTTTCTTGCCAAACCACAGTTCATACGGTGTCGTTCAACGGATTTAGATGGTGCCCTATTTAAAGTGAATGCAGCTATCTCTAATGCATAACCCCAAAACGATAGTGGCAAATCGGTAAGAGACATCATAGATCGCACCATATCTAATAAAGTACGGTTATGCAGCATGAATATGTGTATCATTATGATCGAGATTTAATAAACCATTCACCTTGGGTGTATGACCACAGAAGGCTGTATTCATGTAAATAGAAAAACAATTATTCTCTGACTTAAATGAATAACCGTATTGCAATAAACATGATCTAATCATATTCATGCTTAACGCAAACACCAGATAACATTTATTTTAGGCTCAACACTAATCCTGAAGGTAGAGGGAGTGTGTGATGATGATCGTATCAACCTTGGAATCATTTCCAACACACATCATCACTTCACTCTTAACTAGTCTCTGTTCATTCTGCAACTCCTGGTTCGAGTTACTAATCGTAGCAATTGAACCGGTATCAAATACCTTGGGGTTACTATGAACACTAGTAAAGTACACATCAATAACATGTATATCAAATACACATTTGTTCACTTTGCCATCCTTCTTATCCGCCAAGTATTTGGGGTAGTTCCGCTTCAAGTGACCATTCCATTTGTAGTATAAGCACGCAGTTTTAGGCTTGGGTCTAGCTTTGGGATTCTTCACAGGAATGGCAACTTGCTTGTCATTCTTCTTGAAGTTACCTTTCTTTTCCTTTGCCCTTTTTCTTGAAACTAGTGGTCTTGTCAAACATCAACACTTGATTTCTACCTTCATAGATTTCAGCATCACGAAGAGCTTGGGAATCATTTTCGTCATCACTTGCATATTATAGTTCATCACGAAGTTCTAGTAGCTTGGTGATAGTGACTAGAGAACTCTAGCAATCACTATCTTATCTGGAAGATTAGCTCCCACTTTATTCAAGAAATTGTACTACCTAGACATTCTGAGTACATGCTCACTAGCTAAGCCATTCTCCTCCATCTTGTAGGCAAAGTACTTGTCAGAGGTCTCATACCACTCGACATGGGCATGAGTCCTAAATACCAATTTAAACTCTTGGAACATCTTATATGCTCCGTGGCGTTCAAAACGTTTTTGAAGTCCCGGTTCTAAGCCGTAAAGCATGGTGCACTAAACTATCAAGTAGTTATCATACCGAGCTTGTCAAACATTGATAACGTCTGCATCTGCTCCTGCCATATGTCTGTCGCCTAGTGGTGCATCAAGGACATAATTCTTCTGTGCAATAATGAGGATAATCCTCAGATCACGGACCAGTCTGTATCATTGCTACTATCATCTTTCAACTTCGTTTTCTCTAGGAACATATCAAAAACATAGGGGAGCTACAACGCGAGCTATTGATCTACAACATAGATATGCAAATACTATCAGGACTAAGTTCATAATAAATTAAGTTCAATTAATCAAATTACTTAAGAACTCCCACTTAGATAGACATCCCTCGAGTCATCTAAATGATTATGTGATCCAAATCAACTAAACCATGTCCGATCATCACGTGAGATGGAGTAGTTTTCAATGGTGAACATCACTATGTTGATCATATCTACTATATGATTCACATTCGACCTTTCGGTCTCCAGTGTTCTGACGCCATGTCTGTACATGCTAGGCTCGTCGAGTTTAACCCGAGTATTCCGCATGTGCAAAACTGTCTTGCACCCGTTGTATGTGAACGTATAGCTTATCACACCCGGTCATCATGTGGTGTCTCAGCGCGACGAACTATTGCAATGGTGCATACTCAGGGAGAACACTTATACCTTGAATTTTTAGTAAGGGATCATCTTATAATGCTACCGCCGTACTAAGCAAAATAAGATGCATAAAAGATAAACATCACATGCAATCAAAATATGTGACATGATATGGTCATCATCATCTTGTGCCTTTGATCTCCATCTCCAAAGCACCGTCATGATCTCCATCGTCACCGGCTTGACACCTTGATCTCCATCGTAGCGTCGTGGTCGTCTCGCCAACTATTGCTTCTACAACTATCGCTAACACATAGTGATAATGTAAAGCAATTACATGGCGTTCGCATTTCACACAATAAAGTGACAACCTTAAGGCTCGTGCCAGTTGCCGATAACTTTTACAAAACATGATCATCTCATACAATAACATATATCACATCATGCATTGACCATATCACATCAGAACATGCCCTACAAAAACAAGTTAGACATCCTCTACTTTGTTGTTGCAAGTTTTATGTGGCTGCTGCGGGCTTCTAGCAAGAACCGACCTACGCATCAAAACCACAATGGTGATTCATCAAGTTTGTTGTCTTAACCTTCAACAAGGACTGGCCACAGTCAAATTCGATTCAACTAAAGTTGGAGAAAGGGATACCCGCCATCCGCCTTTATGCAAAACTAGTTGCATGTCTGTCAGTGGCACCGGTCTCATGAACGTGGTCATGTAAGGTTGGTTTGGGCCGCTTCATCCAATAATACCGCCAAATCAAACTAATACATTGGTGGTAAGCAGTATGACGATCACCGCCCACAACTCTTTGTGTTCTACCTGTGCATATCATCTATGCACAGACCTGGCTCAGATGCCACTATTGGGAAACATAGCATGCAATTTCAAAATTTTCCTATGCTCATGCAAAATCTATCTAGGAGATGCAAAGCAATGAGAGGGGGAGAGTGTGTCCATGTACCCTCTTAGACCGAAAGCGGAAGCATTTGACAAAGCGGTTGATGAAGTCGAACTTCTTCTTGTTCCGACCGATCAAGCACCGAACGTATGACACCTCCGAGTTCTGCACACGTTCAGCTCGATGACGTCCCTCAAACTCTTGATCCAGCAAAGTATCGAGGGAGAGTTCCGTCAGCATGACGGCGTGGTGACGCTGATGGTGAAGTGATACATGCAGGGCTTCGCCTAAGCACTATGACAATATGACCGGAGGCGTAAACTGTGGAGGGGGACACCGCACACGACTAGGAATCAATGTTGTGTGTTCTACCGGTGCTCCCCTTCATATATATAGGTTGGAGGGGAGCAGAGGCAGCCAAGGGGGCGCCTCCAAGTAGGAGGAATCCTACTTGGGCGCCTCCCAATTCGGCCTCCCCCTTCCATATCCATCCGGAGGGGGAAGAAAGGAGGAGGGAGGAGGGAAGGAAGGGGGAGGCCGAATGCCTCCCCTTCCTTTCTCCCTTCTCCTCTTTACTTCCCCCTTATTTCAGCATACATGGGGTGCACCAGCCCCTTAGGGGCTGGTCTGTCCCCCCCCTTGGCCCATTAAGGCCCATGTAGTTGCCGGGGGATGCCCGGAACCCCTTCCGGTGACCCGATATGCACCCGGTACCCCCGAAACAATTCCGGTGTCCGAATACCATCGTCCTATATATCAATCTTTACCTCTCGACCATTTTGAGACTCCTCATCATGTCTGTGATCTCATCTGGGACTCCGAACAACATTCAGTCACCAAATAAAATAACTCATAAATCGTCATCGAACATTAAGCGTGCGGACCCTACGGGTTCGAGAACTATGTAGACATGACCGAGACACCTCTCCAGTCAATAAACAACAACAAAACCTGGATGCTCATATTGGTTCCTACATATTGTACGAAGATCTTTATCGGTCGTACCGTAATGACAACATACGTTATTCCCTTTGTCATCGGCATGTTACTTGCCCGAGATTCGATCGTCGGTATCTTCATACCTAGTTCAATATCGTTACCGACAAGTCTCTTTAATGGTTCTGTAATACATCATCCAGTAACTAACTCATTAGTCACATTGCTTGCAAGGCTTATCATGATGTGTATTACCGAGAGGGACCAGAGATACCTCTCCGATACTCGGAGTGACAACTCGTAATCTCGATCTATGCCAACCCAACAAACACCTTCGGAGATACCTATAGAGCATCTTTATAATCACCCAATTACGTTTTGATGTTTGATAGCACACAAGGTATTCCTCTGGTATTTGGGAGTTGCATAATCTCATAGTAAAAGGAATATGTATATGACATGAAGAAAGCAAAGCTAATGGATGGGTCTTGTCCATCACATCATTCTCCTAATGATGTGATCACGTTCATCAAATGACAACACATGTCTATGGCTAGGAAACTTACCATCTTTGATTAATGAGTTAGTCTAGTAGAGGCTCACTAAGGACAGGGTGTTTTGTCTATGTATCCACACATGTACCAAGTTTCCGCTTAATACAATTTTAGCATGAATAATAAACATTTATCATGATATAAGGAAATATAAAATAACAACTTTATTATTGCCTCTAGGGCATATTTCCTTCAGGTGCTGCTCCGCTTCCTACTGCGCGGTGAGGGTCGTTGTGGATAATGCTGACGGTGCACGTGGAGCCGTAGCGACGACCTTGCCCATGCCAACATTGGCGGAGGATTCACTAAGTGACCACTCCTAGATGATCTTGGTGAGCTCGCCGTCAAGGCGACGGCGGTGCCTCGTGACCGTCTCTGTGGTTGTGATCGAGCAGTTGAGGTCCCTGGCGGCGGCGAGGTCGGGGTCGTTGTGGACCCAGTCAGGCGCCGCATGCCTTTCCACCCGCTCCTTGGCGGATTTGACAGCCCACGATCCCAAGGGACCGCCGCCACCGAGGTAGTGGAGGATGTGGCCGCTTGCCTTAGCGAAGCCGGCCCGTCGATCCAGGTTTAGCGGCTATATGGCAGCGGCGGTGGCTCCTCCTACATGCGAATCCCGATTTCGATGATGCTGTTACGTGCCGGCGACACCAGCTCCTCCTTGACGCAGCGTACGATCTGTATGTCGTCGTCCTTGCATGGGGGGTCGACGCTAGCTCCTCCTTTAAGTGGTAGCGCGACGGAGATGGCGGTTCCTCCTTGACAATGGACTTCTCAACTTGTTTGCTGCATGTTTTTCTAATTTTCCCGGATGGCCCTTCCCGGTGGATCTACTGTGGTGAGAATTGTACTATAATGTTGTAGGAATGCACAAGTAATATGGATTGAAAAGGAGTATATGTTTTCTTCTTTTCTTTTCTTTCCCTTGAAATGAATGGCGTAACCCTTGTTTCTTTAGTATAGAAAAGAAATATGTAGTGCGGAGTAGAAATTTATGTGGATTTGTCGTGTTCTAAATGATTTGAAATAGAATAGATTAACTGCTTAATTGTCTTGTTTTGCAAAACAAAACTGTTCAATTCTCTTGCTATTATCTGCACATATCAATCTTGAAGGGACCAAATTTCAGCAATAATTGCATGGTAATGTTAAATGATTAACGAATCTCGTAGAAGGCCTTTTTTGGTAGGTGTACTTGTGGGTGTGAACGTAGCTATACTTGATGTTCAAATGTCTATAGGCCAGGGATACTCTATGTATGTTCGCAACAAAAGCTACTTCTTTTACCTTAATATATATAATCTCATCAATACGGATTTTGCAAGTTACTGTTTGTGGGGAGTAGTGCTTACATAGATTTAGAGTATAAACGGTTGTTCTCTGCCTGGACACTCTCTTGGAGTGAGCGCTCCATCATCAAATCCATCTGACAGACGAATTCCTCGTCCATCAGAGCGGCCTCCGCGAGGAGGCGTGGCTGTTGCTGCGAGGACGCATTGTCCTTCCCATCGCTGCAGGAGATGACGATATCCTCCTTGCAGGAGGTGCCGGTCGTCGTGGAGGCCGAGCTACCTAGATAGCGAGGGCGGTGGCACCATGAGCTGGACAACGATCCATTGCCGCCGCCATGTGCCGGTGCGGAGAACTAAGATGTCGGCATTCTGGGAACGGGGGTCCCCAGACTTGCCTGCCTGCGGCCCACGGCGTGGCTCTGCGAGCGGGCCCGTACGGCCCATATTCACCAACAAGCTTTCAAGATCCTCGCGAGGGGCCAAGCCTCGCGAGGCGGACGACACCAGACCTCCTCAGGAGTGGCCTCACCAGGCTGGCTCACGAGGGGCGGAGAGTTCAAAGCAAGGCAAACCTCACGAGGTCCCAGTGATGTAAGCCATGACGACCAAGGCCAGGCGGGCGCCGGGCGGGCACCAGCATGCACAGTGTCCTTGTTTCCTCTTTGGTGCCAAGGGAGCTAGCGCAGGTGCATAGTATCAAGGTGTCAAGCAAAGATTTCCATATCAGTGCAACGAGACCAAGACCAGCAGGACGGCAAGAAGGAGGTCACCATGGAGCCCAAGACGGCGTCACCACCAGAGCCTTTTGTAGGCGAAGACTGCTTTTGTCAGGATAAGCTGTACTAGATGTCCCCTTTCAAATTGGCTGTTGCTGGCTCCCTTCCCGCTCAATATTTGGGGAGAGGACCAGGGCCTCTATAAATAGGACTAACCAGCACCATAGCTAGGGGGATCGGACGGATCGAGAGAGACCAGAACTACCACAAGTTCACTAAGCACAAGAACACCTCTCCTCAGGAGGCCGTTCTTCCCTTGTACTGTTCATCCTCAGCCCAAGAGGCAATCCACCACCACCACACTGGAGTAGGGTATTACACCACAACGGTGGCCCAAACTAGTATGAAGCTTGTGTCCTTTGTGTTGCGAGTTCATCGAGTTAGCCCATGAGATCTTAGTGAAGTTAGGAGGTGGATCGGTAGGGGGAGATCTTCGCGCACACCCCAGTGTTCGAACCTTGAGGGTTTTGTCGGAACCCTTGATCCAACATTTGGCGCGCCAGGTAGGGGTGCGCCGAAGCTTCCCTTCCGTCGCTCCGCGTCCCGTGGCTTCGTCGTCTCCATGGCGGACGCTCGCCGCGCTTACGCTGAGCGCCGGGATGACCTCGCCGCTCGCATTGCTTAGACGGCTCCCATCAGCGGGCCACCCCATCGTTCCCTGTCGCCTGCCGCCAACGCATCCACCGGCCCGGCAGGGAACGAGCAGCAAGCATCCTCGCTGCACCCCTCAGTGCGGCGGGACTGCCGCACCGTCACTCCATCCCTGACCCCGGTCGGTTCATCATCCCACGCTTGTCGCACCCCCATGGACGCACAGGCCGCTCTATGCATGGCGTGCGAGCTCCTGCGCTACCGCCGAATCGACGACCTCTACGAGGACTAGCTCGACCGCATCGCCGAGCTTGTCAGCTCCGCAGGGGGCTCCCCTGCGTCGTCCCTCTCACCGCCTTGCCCTCTGCCAGCCGCGATCGGCGTAGCCCATGGAGCGCTTCCACCACCTCTGCCCCAAGATAGAGTCTTGGCGCCCAGGCACACGGCCCCACGGCACGACCTGCCGCGTCTGGCACCCACGCGAGAAGAAAGAAGCTGCCAAGAAGTCCCTCGACCGCGAGAAAACGCCCTCGCGCTCCCTGTGCCACCACGGCAAGACCGCGAGCCGCCTGCGGCGGCGGTACGCGGACCGCATCAAGGACAAGTTCTCCACCAGCGCAGAGTCCTGGTGACCACGGTAGGCTACCGCGCCTTCACCCCTCAGTTGCGTAGCGTCGCTTGGCCAGGCAAGTTCAATCCAGATCTGCCACCTCGCTATGACGGCACCCCGTCCCCGCGGAGTTCCTGCAGCTCTACGAGCTGAGCATTGAGGCGGCCAACGGCGACGAGAAAGTCATGGTGAATTGGTTCCCCATGGCTCTCAAGGACGGTGCCCACTCCTGGCTCTTGAATCTGCCTCCAGGCTCGATCTCCTCCTAGAACGAGATGCATGACCGTTTCGTCGCCAACTTCCAGGGCACTCGCGACCGCCCACCGGCTGCGGGTGACCTACGACGTGTCAAGCAACAACCAGGAGAGACCCTCCAAAAGTACATCCAGCGCTTCAACAACGTTCGCCTCAAGATCCCCAAGGTGACGGATGAGGCCATCATCTCCGGGTTCTTCGATGGCATCCGCGACGTCAAGATGAAGGAGGAGCTCGCCATCCACGAGGAGCTATGCACGTCCCTGGAGCTATTCAACCTGGCGACCAAGTGCGCAAGAGCTGAGGAGGGGCGCCTCTCCCTTCTCGAGCTCCCGACTGCGGACCCGGAGGAGAAGAAATCCAAGGCCAAAGACGTGTAGCGCAAGGGAGCAGTCGTGCTCGCGGCGGAGCCGGACACAAAGCGCGGCAGGGACCTGCTCGAGTCATCCAATAGCAGCCGATCGTTCTTCACCTTCCATAACCTGCACAGCCACAACACCAGTGATTGTCAAGAGCTCAGAGCCATTCGAGAAGGACGCTTCAGTCGACGCCCCGAGCGCAACGACCGGAGCTACGACCGAGGAGGAGGACATGGTGGCGGACGCTGGGATGACCGTGGCCCGCACTAGGAGTGGTGCGACCGGCCTCATGAGGACAACTGGCAGGACAAGCCTCGCGAAGGTGCCTGGAGGGATCAGCCTCGCGAGGATTGTCCTTAGGGAAATTCTGGGCTTCCTCCACTGCCGCCACCAAGAAGGAACGACGACCACCACCAAGACGAGGGGGCTGGGGGCTTCCAGGAGCCACGTGCTATCGCCTGCATCTTGGGCGGAGCTCAAGCCCTAGCCTCATAGCGTATCTTCAAGCAATTTGCTCGTGAAGTGAATGCAGTCCTCCCCAAGCTCGAGGCCGCGCGCCCGCTCAGGTGGTCCCAGTGCGCCATCACATTCAGCTCGGCAGATCAGCTCAGGTGCGCGGCTACCGCCGGCGTCCTCCCGATGCTCTGTTCACCAGTCATTAGCAACGTGCAAGCTACCAAGCTCTCATCGATGGCGGTGCAGGGCTCAATGTCCTGTCCGTCGACATGTTCGACAACCTTGAAGTGCCATATGATCAGCTTCAGCCCACCAAGCCTTTCTCAGGAGTGACCGACGGCTCCACCACCCCGATCGGGCAGGTCCGCCTCCCAGGCACCTTCGGACAGCGCAACTACAACTGCACCGAGCTCATCGACTTCGACGTCGCCCACATTCGCCTGCCATACAATACCATCCTCGGGTATCCAGCCCTCGCCAAGTTCATGGCCGTGATGCACCACGGCTACAACGTCCTCAAGATGCCAGGAAGCAGCAAGATCATCACAGTCCCCTGTGAAGAAAGAGATGCGGTGTGCTCCCTCGAGCGCGCCTTCCAAGCAGCGTCAATCGAAGACCCCGACAACAATGCAGCTCGGTATCATCCTGAGGTCGTCCCCAAGAAGAAGAAGCAGCAACTCCGTGTCGGACCTCGGGAGGGCAGCGCCACAAGTGGCGCCTCGTCAGGATCAGCTCCCGCGCCTGGGGCATCTCCCTCTGTCGCATAGGAAGGCGCGCCCAGCGCCCTCCTCAGGTAGGGCTCGGGGGCTCTCTTCTGGAGGGCCTCATACCTTGCCAACGTCATGGGGGAGGCGCTCGGGCACCACTTGGAGGCGTGTTTCGTGGCATGTCTCCCTCAGGAGGACACCAGGCAAGGAGCGCCCGACGCTCAGGAGTTCATCACCAAGGTATCCCATGAGCTTCAGGAAGCAAGAGCAATACGCGGTGACCGCCGCCCACCTGGCATTGCTCCCCACCCAGGCGAGGGTGGTGAGCTGCGCATCTGCATCAACATCCCAGGGCTCAACCGAGCCGCGTCTCAGGAGTGCTTCTGGCCTTCGCGTGTTGGGTGCTGCGAAGGTCCACCTCACAGCTATGTTCGTATGCCACTTGGCCTACCGAGCATAGCTGCTACCTTCCAGCGTAACCTGCGGAGCATCATCGTAGGCCAGGAGGCCAGGCACCATGCAGTCCTGGCGGAGATGGCGACAGTCCTCAAGGAACCGCCTGGACCCCCAGAGCCTCCCGAGGCTCAGGGCCCCGGCGGCTTGTGAGGAGCAACCACTTCACCGCGTACCCTCAGCTGCCTCAACACCCCTCCATCAAGGGAACCAGGTGACATTTTCCAAGTTCATTTAGCTGGGAGCGCCCAGGGGGGCTGCATTATTCCCAGGCCACGTGGGTACGTCCATGTGGCATGTATCCCTTCCTTTTTATGTCTTTAGTTTACCTTGCTGGGGGCGCCCCTTGGGCTGCATCATTCCCAAGCCGCTTGGGCCTGACCTAGTGGCACGTATCGTTCATGCATTTACCTAAGCTAGGCTGCCTTTCGTGCTTGATCTATCTATCACTATCACCTGCTTGATTGTCGCCCATCGCGGGAGCCGCGCGCCGGTCGTCTTTCTTCAGGACCCTTCGCATGAGAGGGTTAGGCACGGCGTATGTGCTCGGGCCCATCCCTGCAACATTGATAAATCCAACGGCTGAGCTTTGTCTAGTGGGCCGGCCCCGTTCACGTCACCTCTTGGGGCCGTTGGTGCTTGGCTTTCTCACGAGATAACCTCAGGAGATTCGCTCGGCGCAGGTTGTCTAACCCTCGCAGGACCAAGACAGCAAACAAGAACCAAGACCAGGCGCAACCCACCTTGAGGTAGGGCCTTGTCAGTCCCGTGCTGGCTCATGAGTGCCCAGACACACCTCATCTAGCCCTGCCATGCAAGCCACGTGTCAAGGCGGGGTTGTACACGCCCCAGGGCCTCTCCATAGTAGGGAGTCCCCTCCCACGTACCAGAGGCGGATCGGCAATCACCACGGCGATCGCCGACCTTCCTCGCACTAACTTGCGGGAACTTCCTGAAGGCTACAGCGGGTGGTACCGCGGACTCTCCCTCTTTCTCATGCGATTCTCTAACACGTTAAAAGGGGGCTCCTGAGCATCGCGACTCAGGAGCTCTTACTGGCTCTCCAACCCTCACCCCCTGGCCTTGACCATGGCATGCGACCTGGCATACTAGTGGCAGCTGAGCTCGCTCGAGGGCCGGGACCTGAGGACGTAGAGCACCAAGAAGAACATGGAGAGGAGGGGGAAGCCTGCACGGGCCTGACCTAGCTACTCAGCAGCGGCCGGCGCCCAAGCCTGGCGTCTCGCGAGGGACCAACCCCAGATTGCCAAGATAAGTTTCGCGCTTGGGTCAATCAACCACTACAGCGTAGAGTTCTCATTTGTGTTGCCCTGCTGCGGCGACATAATCTCCCTCTCCTACCTCTCGATGGTCGCTTGCGCGCCAAAGGGGAACTCCTGAGCATCGTGTCTCAGGGGCTCTTACTAGACTTCGGGCCACTCACCTCCTGGCCTTGGCCATGGCATGCGACCTGGCATACCAACGACGGCTGAAGCCTGCCTGGGGACCAGGACCTGTCAGCGTAGAGCACCATGTCGTCGTGAGGTTGGAAAGGGGAAACCGAGTCGGAATGGAGCACGCACACGCACAATTTCATAATAAGGATAATGTCAACAAAGGACACTACAGACGCCTTACACGCCCCAGTAGGGTCCATTTCTTGATTCCACACAAGGAACAAAAGACAAGACTTAGGGAGTCCTAACTACGCGTGCCCCTGAGGATGACGCCATCATCAACAGTGGGCCACCAGAGGCCGGCGCCAACCTCATCCAGATCAGCCCCGGTGGTAGCCAGACGCCACAGCCTTGCTCCGGGCGCGATGGGAGTTCGAGGGCACATGGTTGTCGTTGCTTGTCTCCGGAGACTCCACGAGCTCGGGGGAATCGCTGGACCACCAGGAGTGGGCGCTGTCGCTGGAGGAGCTGCATGCGATGCTTGCGGCAGGCCCAACGCCCGCCGTCGTGCCATCCTGGCGACCTCCTTCAGGGCAGCACTCCAGGCGGCGGCCTTCCTCCGGGCGCGATGGGAGCTTGAAGAACATCATGGAGGCGTCGTCGTACTCGAAGTGGATCGCGAGGGCGCCCTCCGCGCGGCAGACACGGGCAATCTCGCCCTAGCCTCGGGTCATGAAGATCCTCCCAGAGGCGACGGTTTCAATTTATGCTACAGTCGCCAGGGCGTCGCAGTTGGTGTGCTGCAGCCAGAGCTCGAGAGGTCCACTTGGCGGCATCTCTGCGGAGAACAAGGAAGGGAAGCAAATCCAGGTGCTCGGGGGCATCACCGCCCACAACACGAACTCGCGCGAGGAGTCCGCCGCATGGACCCTTGGGGCGACGGCATGCGCCTCCACGGCACGGCAGCCACGGCCCTAGCGCGAGCGGCGACGCTCATTGCTCCTCCCTCCGGAATCGTCGGTGTGAGCATATAAGGGCAGCGGGTACCCAGGAGGCGGCCTTTCGTACCAAGGCCGCGACACCACCGGCCTCACGACCATCTCGTGGCGGTGGGACATCCTCTTCTTCGGCGAGAGCAGCTTGGGATCGATGAGGGGAGCCTTGCCGTTCTCTGCGACCGAGAACCTCCGAATCGGCGCCATGAATGCACCAGCAAGGAGTGGAGCGAGGAAGGAGAAAAAGCGGGAGAGGCAAAGGAGAGACTGGTGATGGGGCTCCACCCCCACCTCCCATTTATAGCCAAAGGGAGGCCAACTGCCGGCCTCCACAATCTAAGGTAATAATGATGGATTTTCCTTGCATGTAGCAGGGACTTCACAAGTCGGGAGTTGTCGAGGCAGCATGGGGAAGCGGAGACGCCCACGTCCAATCAACTGCCACACGTCAACCAAGGCCGCAGGCTATTGGGCCCCACGGCGCTCCGCACTTGCCCCTTGGCTTCGCCTCGAAGCCAAGCCCGAGTGTGCCTTAGGCCCGGGGGCTACTGTCGGCGTTCTGGGAACAGGGGTCCCCAGACTTGCCTACCTGCGGCCCACAGTGTGGCTCTGCGAGCGGGCCCATATGACCCATCTTCACCAACAAGCTTTCAAGACCCTCGCGAGGGGCCAAGCCTCGCGAGGCAGATGACACAAGATCTCCTCGGGAGCGGCCTCACCAGGCTTGTCGGATTTCGGGTTCTGGAAGACCCTTGAGGTTCAAACACTGGGGTGCGCGCGGAGATTTCGTCTCCTACCTACCTGCACCCCTCCGCCTTGCAAAGATCTAAACTAAGGAAAGAACAACACAAGAGACACAAGGTTTAGACTGGTTCGGGCCACCGTTGTGGTGTAATACCCTACTCCAGTGTGTGGTGTGGTGGATTGCCTCTTGGGCTGATGATGATGATGAACAATACAAGGAAGAACAGCCTCGCGAGGGTCTGTTCTTGGCTGGGGCGATGAACTGCTGGGAGGAGTCCAGTCACCCTTCTCTCTCTCTCTCTCTTCCTGATCTTCTCTATCCTTTGATCCCTCCGGCTCGGCTCTCTCTTTCGCTCTGCCCCCTTGGCTCTGTGGGTGGCTGGTCCTATTTATAGAGGCCCTGGTCCTCTTCCCAAATATCGAGCGGGAAGGGAGCCAACAATGGCGGGCTAATTTAAAGGGGGACAGCTAGTATCAACTATCCTGACAAAAGTAGTCTTCGCTTGTGCAAAGCTCTGGGGATGACGCCGTCTTGGACTCCACGGTGACCTCCGTCTCCTAGTCCTCCTCGTCTTGGTCTCGTTGCACCGAAATGGCAACCTTTGCCTGATGCCTCAGTACTCCGCGGCTGCGCTTGCCCCCTTTGCACCAAAGAGGAAAGGAGGACACAGCGCGGGCTGGCACCCGCCTGGCGCCTCCGGTCGTCATGGCTTGCGTCACGGGCACCTCATGAGGTACCCCGCCTTGATCTCTCCGCCTCCTCGTGAGCCAGCCTGACGAGGCCGCGCCTGAGGATGCTCCGCGTCGTCCGCCCCGCGAGGCTTGGACCGATCCGTAGTAGTCCTCGTAGAAGTCACCTCCATAGCCTGGAAGCTCAACATGATCATCCGGAAACAGACGATCTCGCGGAGCTTGTGGACCATAGGGGCTAGGATGAGGCCTTGGACCAACAGACGGTGGCCTGCGGGGACCGCGAGGTGGGGTGATGCCTCCTACATCACGCCAAACCATCACGTCTGGCAGAGCAGATCTCACAGGATAGAGATCGCGCATATCTGAATATCCAGCTTGCACCGCCGGTGCGAACCGAGTCAAGGTGGCCCAGTGGTCAGCACGGGTATTGAAGAGCTCTAACCTCAAGGCCCGATTTTCACGGTCCTTATCCTCGAGCATCTCAGCAGTGGTGCGAGTCCATGAATCCTCCTGAGTGGGGTTAGCATAGATAGCTTGGAGATACCCTTGTGCTCCCGGGAGTGTTCCTGGCATATACCGGAAATCAGAGTCCCGAAATAGACCAGATCTGACTCGCATAATGGTCATACAGAGTAGGCGGCGTCCTGCACAGCCATCTCAATGGTAACCCCGAGTCCATAGGAGCAGTGAAGAGGCTCGGTGGATCCAGGATAAGATGGAAATATCCTGACAGTGCAGAGATACTGGCTTTGATTAAAGTCTCGGAATTGCTCTTCGACCGTGTACTCGGGATACCAGCGGTATCCAGCCTCAGTCATTACCCTGACCAACTTGGCAGTATGGCCGGGTACATCTAGGCATCGAGTCAGGCGAACCACTTGATTGGGGTCGCGAGTGGCCATCTGAAAGCACAATCATAATGCAAAGGCATTAGAATTCCTAGCAAAATTTCGGCAGCATAACAGCTGTAAATGCTCAAGAAGGATTTTTAGACATTTGACAAAGGATTTCGTACACACTCAACATCATCATAACAAGGTTCTGAAACCATTCTAACAACATAATGTGGTAGTAGAACTGAACTAGGCTTGTATCCATCAAACTTATAAGGTACTACTGATTAGTAACACGTGATCCTGATAGAGAGAATAGGTCCTAATTCCTTAACCCCCGGTGGAAGAATGGACTGACTCAGATCAGAATGTCATAAGATAAAGGAGTAAAAAGAGCCTTACGTTCCAACCCACAAACAATTCCCCTACATATAACTAAAGAATTTCTAGACTCAACATCGACCAGTTTGGCTTGGAGAACCTACAGGCAGTCCGGCTCTGATGCCAACGCTGTCAGGACCCCGACTCGATGTCACATCGATCTAGCCGGTAACACCTCATATCACTTTGCGGCCTCACGCACGGTATTCCCACGGGTGTCGCCTTACCTTTGCCCGGGACCGTTTGCGCCTTTTGGCTCACGTATATGATAGGGTCGCTAGCATCCATATGATAAAGAGCCCGGGCTGACATGACTAGTCGTAAACCCAAAGTGGCACAGACTTACAGGGACAGGCATCCATGACCCAGCTCCGAACGTGTCGGTCATCAGCAAGTGGGTCCGGGCTGTAGCACTGGGCTAGCAGGACTCCGGTAAACCGGGCTGTAGCGGGCTAACAGGACTCCGGTACTCAAAGCGTGACATTTCCCCGAAGGGACAGACACAGGAACGAAGAAGGACACATGTCGGCCAGCCTAAGTGTTCCAGAGAAGTAGCAAGCTACCATGGCTCAGCGGTAACACTAGGAGACATTTCCCGGTAAGAGAGGCTACTAAAGATAAACAACTAGGTAGTCAGATCCCACACATACCAAGCATTTCAATCATACACACAATATGCTCGATATGTGCAAATACAACGAAGCATCACAACATGACTCTACGACACAAGTACTTTATTTAAGGCTCGGGGAGCCATACATAACATACACAAAGGTACGGGTCTCACGACCCAACATACAAGTCATACAGTCATACAAACCAGCAGCGGAAGTAACTTGTCTGAGTACAGACAACTAGTAAAATAAAAGAGGCTTGGAAAGCCTAGCTATACTACAAGGTCCTTCACAAGCTCAGGGTCACCACCTGGGTCTTTAGCCTACTCGTTGATGTCAACGTCTACATAGAACCCATCAGAAGGGGTTGCAGTGTCTTCTGTAAAAATGTAGATTATAGCAACATGAGTACAAAGGTACTCAGCAAGACTTACATCAGATCCTACATACATGCATATTATCAAGAAGGGTTGGTGGAGTTATTGCAGCAAGCCAGCTTTGACTCTTGGCTAGACTATCCTACGATACTCCAACTTGAAATGGTTTTGCGCACACGAGTCCACTACTCACCACTTCAATACACTACCGAGGATCCACCTCCGTCTTCCTACGGAAGAGCCATCCTCGGCACTCACACTTATCTTTAGGCTTTTAACAGTTTCCATTTACTTGTCTATGAACTGTATAGGCAACCAAGTAGTCCTTTACCGCGGACGCGGCTATTCGAATAGATCATGTTAACCCTGCAGGGGTGTACTCCTTCATACACGCTCTCACCACTTACCGTCGTTTACACGACATGTACTCGGCAACCTTCAAGCAGAAGCCCAACGTGGGTGTCGGCCACGACCTACCTAATCACCTAAGCCTCCAGTCCAGGTTTATCGCCTATCCAGGTTCCATCCGCAGGGAGTCCGGCCGAGGTTTCCCATACGGCCCCGAACGATGTGAACAGGGTTCCCGAAATACCTAACGGGTATTCGGTACACCGTGCCACGTACCTACCGCATCACAGCCCACCCCTACGGTCAGCGCTGTCCACGGCCTCCAGTAGGCTACAAACACCAGAAACTACTTGCAACTCCTGGACGGAGAACTAGGGTGAATAAGAAGCCGAGAGGGTCCATTGGTTTCGGGCCCAATGCATGGTAGTAGCTGATTCTTAAATCACACATACAGATCTCAGTGCTTAAGGTCGGCTTCAATGAAACAACCCACCATGTACTCCTACATGGCCTCTCATCGATACCTTTACCAAATCGTGTTCACCACACCATTCTCATTACCGACATAATCATTTCACTCTAGCCCATCACCCAGATGAACCAGACCTGACACGACTCTAAGCATAGCAGGCATAGCAAGGTAGGAACAACACATACATATGGCTCAATCAACTCCTACACATGCTAGTGGGTTTCATCTAGTTACTGTGGCAATGACAGGTCATGCAGAGGAAATGGGTTCAACTACCGTAGCACACAGCACTTTGAAACGCGTTGTCTTAATGCAGTAAAAGAGAGCAGGAGCGAGAACATGGGATTGTATCGATATGATCAAATGGTTGGTTGCTTGCCTGATGGTTCGATGCACTGATACGGTTCTTCGTTAGGGTAATCACGGTACTCCTCGGAGGCAGAACCTGTCGCAAAGGACACCGACACACAACCATCACCAAACAATGTGCAACAATATGATGCATGCATGAAACATGGCAATATGAGTGTGTTGGGCTAATGCAACTAAAACCAGAAGGGTTTGAACAAATTTGAATCAAAGATTCAAATTTCAAACTCAAACATGGCCTTTAAAAGTGCTTTTCCTTGTTCTGCTTAAAACATCAATTTAACTTGTTTGATCATGCATGAAAATAGTACAGATGGATAGCTTGGATTTTTCTGATCATTTTTCATATATAATTTGTCCAATTTGGAGTTACAGAATAAAAGTTATGAATTTTTAAAGTTTAAATAATATTCTGGAATTTCCTGATTTAAATTAAATCCAGAAATATAAATATTGCGCCAGCATGACGTCAGCATGACGTCAGTGGTCAACTGTGGCTGGCTGGAGTCAAACCTGACGTGTGGGGTCCACACGTCAGTGATAGGGGGGTTAAACAGGGTTAGTTTAATCCTAATTAGGGGTTAGTGGCACTGGGGCCCACTGGTCAGTGTCAGGGGGTTAACTAACAGTGGTTAGCGCTAATGATGTCCACCTGGCCGATGGGGCCCACGCGTCAGTGACCCTAGGGGGGTCAAACCCCAGGTCGGACAAGTCAAACCCCACCGGCGACATGACGCAGGCGAGGTCCGAGACGGCGGCGTGATGCGGGATCGCGCTACAGGGCACGGGCGAGGCTGTGCGTGGGCTCGTTGGAGAGCCCTTGCTCCCGCGCGTCGAACGGTGGTGGTGGCCGTGCCTGAGGTGGCCGGAGTCGACGGCGGCGAGCTCGGCTGCGGCCGCCGGGGTTCGGTCGTGCACGGAAACGGGGTTGGAGCTCGAAGGCGAGCGAAGCGAGGCGCTAGGGATGCTCTATGGAGCCTTACGAACTCGTTGGACTCGTCGGGGTGACCAAATGGTCACCGGAGCTGCGTCGACGGCGAGCTCGGCGACGGCGGAGGTTCGGCCGTGGTGGGGAGAAGGCTACGGTGAGGGAACGAGGGGGAGAAGAGGGGGAAACGGTGGCGTAGCTCACCGCGGTTGCAGTGGGCGTCGAAGCGGGCTCGGGGACGCGCTGGAGACGGCAAATCGACGGCGATGGTGGTCGGAGCCCGAGGAGGGGAACGGCGACGTGGCGGCGATGCAGGGCTTCCGGAGACCCGTGGAGCGGTGGGGAGGAAGAGGAGGTCGAGGCGGAGCCGCTGAGCTAGTCGGGGGAGCGAGGGGTGGCCGGAGACGGCTGCTATGGCGAACGGCGGCGACGGTGGTGTTCAGCCGTGTGAGAGAGAGAGCGAGGGAGAGGAGGGGAGAGCCGAGGGAGAGTGAGAGAGAGCAGGGGGAAGGCGTGGCGTCGTCCGGGGCATCGAGCGAGGAGGGGAGGGCAGGCAGGCAGGGAGAGAGGTGGCGTGGCGCGGTGGCGCGCGCGCGCGCCGGCCACACTCCCCTCCCTCTGTCGAGGACGAAGACGACAGAGGAGGGAGGCGGGCTGGGCCGCCTGCTGGCTGGGCCGGCCAGCTGGCTGGGCCGCACAGGGAGGAGCCCAGGTAAGTTTCTCCCTTTATTTATTTTTCTGTTTTCTAATTTCTGACATTTGTTTTGATTTAAATAATATATTAAATCATTTATTTAACTTATGCCAATTTTTGCAGGAGCTAGATATATTATTCCAGAGCTCCTTTATAATTGGCATAATATTTGGGCATATATTAATATATATAATTAATATATTTCCAATGCAAATATTTATGCATTAATTCCAAATGCCCAAAATAAATACCTATGAGCTCTTAAAAATATTGGTTTGATTTTTATCTCTGCCCAATATTTTCAGAGAGCAACATGAGCATTTTCTTGGACCCTTTTGGAGAAATTTTTATTTGGGTCATTTTCAAAATGATTCTAAGGGTTTCACAGATCCCCATTTCAAGTTTCTGATGAAAGAGTAAACATGATGCAACACTCTAATGCATGACTAGCTAGGGTGTGACAACTCACCCCCACTCAAAAGAATCTCGTCCCGAGATTTGGGTTCCTCCGGGAAGAAGGCGGGATACTCAAGTCGAAGACGATCCTCCCTTTCCCAAGTTGCTTCATCCTCAGAATGGTGCGACCACTGAACTTTGAGGAACTTGATGTTCTGACGTCGAGTGGTACGCTCGGCCTGATCGAGGATACGAATGGGGTACTCTCGATATGTAAGATTATCCTGGAGATCAAGCGTTTCGTGGTCCACTCCACGGATAGGATCCGAGAAGCAACGCCTGAGCTGAGAAACGTGGAAGACATCGTGGACTCTGGAGAGGTGCGGAGGTAGTTCCAACTGGTAGGCAACTTCTCCTCGTTTGGCAAGAATGCGAAAAGGTCCAATGTAACGAGGAGCCAATTTGCCTTTGATACCGAAACGATGGGTTCCCTTCAGAGGGGTGACCCGAAGATAAGCTTTCTCGTCAACCTCGAAAGTCATAGCCTTATGTTTTCGGTCATATTGACTCTTTTGACGAGATTGGGCTGTTTTCAACTTTTCACGAACGATACGAACTTGTTCTTCTGCTTCCTGAATCATATCCGGGCCAAAGAATTGTCTTTCCCCGGTCTCTGACCAGTTAAGGGGTGTTCGACACCGTCGTCCATAGAGAACTTCAAAAGGGGCTTTACCCAAGCTAGATTGATAGTTGTTGTTATAAGCGAATTCGGCAAATGGAAGGCACTTCTCCCAATCCATTCCGAATGAGATAACAGAGGCTCGAAGCATGTCTTCTAGAATCTGGTTGACGCGTTCCACTTGACCACTCGACTGAGGGTGGAAGGCGGTGCTAAAGGAGAGACGGGTTCCCATAGCATTTTGGAAACTTTCCCAAAATCGAGAGGTGAAAAGACTTCCTCGATCCGAGTTAATTTCCAAAGGAACACCATGGAGGGACACTATTCGGGAGATGTATAAGTCTGCCAGCTGACTAGCGGTTATACTCTCACGAACAGGTAGGAAATGGGCTACTTTGGAAAGACGATCGACAACGACGAAAATAGCATTATTCCCTCTCTTGGTCCTGGGAAAACTGGTAATGAAATCCATACCAATTTTATCCCATTTCCATTCAGGAATAGCTAAGGGTTGAAGGGTGCCAGCAGGCCGTTGGTGCTCTGCTTTAACACGACGACAGACGTCGCAATTTGCAATATACTGAGCAATTTCTCTCTTCATCCTAGTCCACCAGAACCTCTGGCGTAGGTCCTGATACATCTTAGTACTACCGGGATGAATGGTGAGAGGAGATTCATGAGCTTCCTTAAGGATCAAACGCCTCAGGTTTCGCACTTTGGGAACCACTAGTCGATTCCCGAAGTATACGACCCCTTGATCATTAATGGAGAAGCAATTCGCAATTCCTTTCTGAATGTTTCTCTTGATGCGGGAGATTCCCGGATCTACCTTCTGTGCTTTGATAATCTGATCCGTAAGGGTAGGTTTTGCCACCAAGGTGGAAAGAAAACCTTGAGGAACAATGTGAAGGTTAAGCTTCCGAAATTCCTCATGGAGAAGCGGTTGACTTTGTTGTAACATCAGATTGTTACAATAAGATTTACGACTTAGCGCATCAGCCATGACGTTGGCTTTCCCTGGGGTGTAGGTTATTCCTAAATCGAAATCTGTGATCAATTCAACCCAACGTCTTTGCCTGAGATTCAGATCTGGTTGGGTGAAAATGTACTTCAGGCTTTGGTGATCGGTGAATATTTCGCAACGATTACCGAGGAGGTAATGTCGCCAGGTCTTAAGTGCATAGACTACGGCTGCAAGCTCTAGATCATGAGTAGGATAATTCTCCTCATGTGGGTGCAATTGACGTGAAGCGTAGGCAATTACATGTCGATCTTGCATAAGGATGCAACCTAGTCCTTGTCGCGAGGCGTCGCAGTAGATAACAAAGTCTTTGGAGAAGTCTGGCGGTACCAGTACGGGAGCAGAAGTCAGGCGTCTTTTCAGTTCCTGAAAGCTGTGCTCACATTGTGGAGTCCACTCGAACTTCTTATCTTTCTTGAGGAGTTCGGTTAGAGGTTTAGCAACCTTGGAGAAGTTCTCGACAAAGCGACGGCAATAGCTCGCTAAGCCTAGAAAACTCCAAACTTGCTTGACCGATTCAGGTGGAGTCCAATTAAGGACGGCTTGAACTCGCTCAGGGTTAACAGCAATACCTTTACCAGATATTACATGACCCAGATAGGTCACTTCTGGCAACCAGAACTCACATTTAGAAAATTTGGCATAAAGGCGATGCTCTCGAAGTTTCTGCAACACTAGCCTTAGATGTTCGGCATGTTCTTCCTCGTTCTTGGAGTAGATGAGTATATCATCGAGGTAAACCACGACGAATTTATCCAAATACTCCATGAAGATTGAGTTCATTAACCGAGAAAAGGTGGCTGGAGCGTTGGTTAAACCGAAGGACATGACGGTGTACTCGTATTGGCCATAACGAGTAACAAAGGCCGTTTTAGGAATGTCCCCGTTTCTGATTTTGATTTGATGGTAGCCCAACCTCAAATCCATCTTGGAGAAGACTGAGGATCCAGCGAGCTGATCATACAGGTCGTTGATCCTGGGAAGTGGATATTTGTTCTTGATTGTGACCAAATTGACAAGTCGGTAATCTACAACCATCCGGTCCGTACCATCCTTCTTCTTGACGAATAGGACGGGGCAAGCCCACGGAGAAGAGCTAGGTCGGATGAAACCCTTTTTCAAGGACTCATCGAGTTGTTTCTTAAGCTCGGCTAGTTCTAGGGGTGCCATCTTATAAGGTCTTCTAGCAATCGGAACGGTTCCTGGAATGAGGTCTATTACGAACTCAACATCCCTGTCAGGTGGAACACCTGGCAATTCCTCTGGAAAGACATCCGGGAAGTCACGGACTACCGGAATGTCCTCAAGGTCTGGCAAAGGGCTGGCGTTAAGAGAATATAATTGTCGCTTGGCTAATCGGGTCAAGACATTGACTATCTTGCCCGAAGGGTGAGTGAGTTGAACAGTCCTAGAGAAGCAATCAATTTTGGCATGATGAGCTGACATCCAGTCCATACCCAAAATGATATTAATATCTGAAAATTTAAGGGCTATCAAAGAGGCAAGGAAAACAAGTCTGTCGACTTGGATTTCATTTCCATGGCTTACTCTAGAAGTTTGCCATTTGGATCCCGGAGTTTGAATTACCATAGAGGTTGGCATATCACCGAATGCGACGTTATGCAAACGAGCATAATTTTCAGATATAAAAGAATGAGAGGCTCCTGTATCGAAAAGAACAGATGCCGGGTGGCAATTGACAAGAAGCGTACCGAGAACGACGTTGGGATCCTCTTGAGCTTCTTCGGCAGAGATACAGTTGACATGGCCACGTGAGGCGGTGACCGGCTTGGCGTGGAATATTTTTCCTGTCGGCTTGCCACGGCCAACAGCTTTAGCAGATTGATTGGGGTTGGTCTGGGGACACTCACGCATATAGTGACCAGATTCCCCACACTTGAAACAAGTCACGGAACTGGTACGTGGAGGAGCATTGTTAGTTGGACCCCCATAGGGCTTGGCCGGTGCAGACTGTTGAACAGGGCGAGGCGCCTGGAAAGATGGCCTCGGTGTGAACCTGGGTGGCAGGGCGGTGTTGGGCGCCCACACGCGGCGCTTCTGAGGACCAGCACCGGATGAGGAACCCATGTCACGGCCATGCTTGCGTGTTGCGTCATAGTCAGTCTGACCAGTTTCAGCACTGATGGCTTTGTTGACAAGTTTCTGGAAGGATGTGCACTCATGCAGACGGAGGTCACGGCGAAGCTCAGGACTAAGGCCCTTACGGAACCTTGCTTGCTTCTTGGCGTCAGTAGAAACTTCCTCGGTTGCATATCGTGCGAGGTTACCAAACTCCCTGCTGTAAACATCCACAGAAAGTCGGCCTTGGGTGAAACTGCAAAATTCTTCACGTTTACGGTCCATGAGACCCTCCGGAATGTGATGCTCACGGAAAGCCTCGCTGAACTCAGCCCAAGTAGTGACATGGCCCACCGGGCGCATAGCTCCATAATTTTCCCACCATAGACTGGCGGGGCCTTCAAGATGATATGCAGCAAAGGTGACCTTGTCAGCCTCCGCTACCAGCGCGGAACGCAGTTTGTGAGCAATACTGCGAAGCCAGTCATCAGCGTCGAGAGGCTCGACGGAGTGGTGGAACGTGGGTGGATGTAATTTGATAAAATCAGTGAGTGACACCACGTTAGTCCTCTGATGGTGTGCCGTGTTCTGTTCAATACGCTCCAACAAACGGTTGGTCTCCCGCTTGTTTCTCTCAGCTTCCATCATAACCTCGGCTAGGGAAGGAGGATGAGGCAGATTTTCATTCCTACCTTCACTGCCTTCGGCCTGCTCTTGAGAAGCAGGGTTAGCGCGCGTGTTGACCATCCTAGGTAAACAGGACAATGATTTAGTCAGAATGATAAAATTCCGACAAAGGATAAAAATGTAAGGAATAACTCGAAATGCAAGATGATCATCCGTATGACATGGTAGATACAGAAACTGCTTCTTTATTCCATCGTCATACACACCATACAGGGTTTAGTACAAGACCAAACAAAGTACTATTACGGTGAAAAGAGGATTACATCTCATCGGAGGCATTCCAAGCTCCTATACATTATTTTTCTACACCTCCGGAAAGAGTACAAACTAGGTCATATCCCACGAGTCACGCGGGACGATAGAGGACACAGCTAGTGCGAACTAGTGATACTACCACTAACTCAGACCGATCCGTAGTAGTCCTCGTAGAAGTCACCTCCATAGCCTGGAAGCTCAACATGATCATCCGGAAACAGACGATCTCGCGGAGCTTGTGGACCATAGGGGCTAGGATGAGGCCTTGGACCAACAGACGGTGGCCTGCGGGGACCGCGAGGTGGGGTGATGCCTCCTACATCACGCCAAACCATCACATCTGGCAGAGCAGATCTCACAGGATAGAGATCGCGCATATCTGAATATCCAGCTTGCACCGCCGGTGCGAACCGAGTCAAGGTGGCCCAGTGGTCAGCGCGGGTATTGAAGAGCTCTAACCTCAAGGCCCGATTTTCACGGTCCTTATCCTCGAGCATCTCAGCAGTGGTGCGAGTCCGTGAATCCTCCTGAGTGGGGTCAGCATAGATAGCTTGGAGATACCCTTGTGCTCCCGGGAGTGATCCTGGCATATACCGGAAATCAGAGTCCCGAAATAGACCAGATCTGACTCGCATAATGGTCATATAGAGTAGGCGGCGTCCTGCACAGCCATCTCAATGGTAACCCCGAGTCCATGGGAGCAGTGAAGAGGCTCAGTGGATCCAGGATAAGATGGAAATATCCTGACAGTGCAAAGATACTGGCTTTGATTAAAGTCTCGGAATTGCTCTTCGACCGTGTACTCGGGATACCAGCGGTATCCAGCCTCAGTCATTACCCTGACCAACTTGGCAGTATGGCCGGGTACATCTAGGCATCGAGTCAGGCGAACCACTTGATTGGGGTCGCGAGTGGCCATCTGAAAGCACAATCATAATGCAAAGGCATTAGAATTCCTAGCAAAATTTCGGCAGCATAACAGCTGTAAATGCTCAAGAAGGATTTTTAGACATTTGACAAAGGATTTCGTACACACTCAACATCATCATAACAAGGTTCTGAAACCATTCTAACAACATAATGTGGTAGTAGAACTGAACTAGGCTTGTATCCATCAAACTTATAAGGTACTACTGATTAGTAACACGTGATCCTGATAGAGAGAATAGGTCCTAATTCCTTAACCCCCGGTGGAAGAATGGACTGACTCAGATCAGAATGTCATAAGATAAAGGAGTAAAAAGAGCCTTACGTTCCAACCCACAAACAATTCCCCTACATATAACTAAAGAATTTCTAGACTCAACATCGACCAGTTTGGCTTGGAGAACCTACAGGCAGTCCGGCTCTGATGCCAACGCTGTCAGGACCCCGACTCGATGTCACATCGATCTAGCCGGTAACACCTCATATCACTTTGCGGCCTCACGCACGGTATTCCCACGGGTGTCGCCTTACCTTTGCCCGGGACCGTTTGCGCCTTTTGGCTCACGTATATGATAGGGTCGCTAGCATCCATATGATAAAGAGCCCGGGCTGACATGACTAGTCGTAAACCCAAAGTGGCACAGACTTACAGGGACAGGCATCCATGACCCAGCTCCGAACGTGTCGGTCATCAGCAAGTGGGTCCGGGCTGTAGCACTGGGCTAGCAGGACTCCGGTAAACCGGGCTGTAGCGGGCTAACAGGACTCCGGTACTCAAAGCGTGACATTTCCCCGAAGGGACAGACACAGGAACGAAGAAGGACACATGCCGGCCAGCCTAAGTGTTCCAGAGCAGTAGCAAGCTACCATGGCTCAGCGGTAACACTAGGAGACATTTCCCGGTAAGAGAGGCTACTAAAGATAAACAACTAGGTAGTCAGATCCCACACATACCAAGCATTTCAATCATACACACAATATGCTCGATATGTGCAAATACAACAAAGCATCACAACATGACTCTACGACACAAGTACTTTATTTAAGGCTCGGGGAGCCATACATAACATACACAAAGGTACGGGTCTCACGACCCAACATACAAGTCATACAGTCATACAAACCAGCAGCGGAAGTAACTTGTCTGAGTACAGACAACTAGTAAAATAAAAGAGGCTTGGAAAGCCTAGCTATACTACAAGGTCCTTCACAAGCTCAGGGTCACCACCTGGGTCTTTAGCCTACTCGTTGATGTCAACGTCTACATAGAACCCATCAGAAGGGGTTGCAGCGTCTTCTGTAAAAATGTAGATTATAGCAACATGAGTACAAAGGTACTCAGCAAGACTTACATCAGATCCTACATACATGCATATTATCAAGAAGGGTTGGTGGAGTTATTGCAGCAAGCCAGCTTTGACTCTTGGCTAGACTATCCTACGATACTCCAACTTGAAATGGTTTTGCGCACATGAGTCCACTACTCACCACTTCAATACACTACCGAGGATCCACCTCCGTCTTCCTACGGAAGAGCCATCCTCGGCACTCACACTTATCTTGAGGCTTTTAACAGTTTCCATTTACTTGTCTATGAACTGTATAGGTAACCAAGTAGTCCTTTACCGCGGACGCGGCTATTCGAATAGATCATGTTAACCCTGCAGGGGTGTACTCCTTCATACACGCTCTCACCACTTACCGTCGTTTACACGACATGTACTCGGCAACCTTCAAGCGGAAGCCCAACGTGGGTGTCGGCCATGACCTACCTAATCACCTAAGCCTCCAGTCCAGGTTTATCGCCTATTCAGGTTCCATCCGCAGGGAGTCCGGCCGAGGTTTCCCATACGGCCCCGAACGATGTGAACAGGGTTCCTGAAATACCTAACGGGTATTCGGTACACCGTGCCACGTACCTACCGCATCACAGCCCACCCCTACGGTCAGCGCTGTCCACGGCCTCCAGTAGGCTACAAACACCAGAAACTACTTGCAACTCCTGGACGGAGAACTAGGGTGAATAAGAAGCCGAGAGGGTCCATTGGTTTCGGGCCCAATGCATGGTAGTAGCTGATTCTTAAATCACACATACAGATCTCAGTGCTTAAGGTCGGCTTCAATGAAACAACCCACCATGTACTCCTACATGGCCTCTCATCGATACCTTTACCAAATCGTGTTCACCACACCATTCTCATTACCTACATAATCATGCTAGTGGGTTTCATCTAGTTACTGTGGCAATGACAGGTCATGCAGAGGAAATGGGTTCAACTACCGTAGCACACAGCAGTTTGAAACGCGTTGTCTTAATGCAGTAAAAGAGAGCAGGAGCGAGAACATGGGATTGTATCGATATGATCAAATGGTTGGTTGCTTGCCTGATGGTTCGATGCACTGATACGGTTCTTCGTTAGGGTAATCACGGTACTCCTCGGAGGCAGAACCTGTCGCAAAGGACACCGACACACAACCATCACCAAACAATGTGCAACAATATGATGCATGCATGAAACATGGCAATATGAGTGTGTTGGGCTAATGCAACTAAAACCAGAAGGGTTTGAACAAATTTGAATCAAAGATTCAAATTTCAAACTCAAACATGGCCTTTAAAAGTGCTTTTCCTTGTTCTGCTTAAAACATCAATTTAACTTGTTTGATCATGCATGAAAATAGTACAGATGGATAGCTTGGATTTTTCTGATCATTTTTCATATATAATCTGTCCAATTTGGAGTTACAGAATAAAAGTTATGAATTTTTAAAGTTTAAATAATATTCTGGAATTTCCTGATTTAAATTAAATCCAGAAATATAAATATTGCGCCAGCATGACGTCAGCATGACGTCAGTGGTCAACTGTGGCTGGCTGGAGTCAAACCTGACGTGTGGGGTCCACACGTCAGTGACAGGGGGGTTAAACAGGGTTAGTTTAATCCTAATTAGGGGTTAGTGGCGCTGGGGCCCACTGGTCAGTGTCAGGGGGTTAACTAACAGTGGTTAGCGCTAATGATGTCCACCTGGCCGACGGGGCCCACGCGTCAGTGACCCTCGGGGGGTCAAACCCCAGGTCGGACAAGTCAAACCCCACCGGCGACATGACGCCGGCGAGGTCCGAGACGGCGGCGTGATGCGGGATCGCGCTACAGGGCACGGGCGAGGCTGTGCTTGGGCTCGTTGGAGAGCCCTTGCTCCCGCGCGTCGAACGGTGGTGGTGGCCGTGCCTGAGGTGGCCGGAGTCGACGGCGGCGAGCTCGGCTGCGGCCGCCGGGGTTCGGTCGTGCATGGAAACGGGGTTGGAGCTCGAAGGCGAGCGAAGCGAGGCGCTAGGGATGCTCTATGGAGCCTTACGAACTCGTTGGACTCGCCGGGGTGACCAAATGGTCACCGGAGCTGCGTCGACGGCGAGCTCGGCGACGGCGGAGGTTCGGCCGTGGTGGGGAGGAGGCTACGGTGAGGGAACGAGGGGGAGAAGAGGGGGAAACGGTGGCGTAGCTCACCGCGGTTGCAGTGGGCGTCGAAGCGGGCTCGGGGACGCGCTGGAGACGGCGAATCGACGGCGACGGTGGTCGGAGCCCGAGGAGGGGAACGGCGACGTGGCGGCGATGCAGGGCTTCCGGAGACCCGTGGAGCGGTGGGGAGGAAGAGGAGGTCGAGGCGGAGCCGCTGAGCTAGTCGGGGGAGCGAGGGGTGGCCGGAGACGGCTGCTATGGCGAACGGCGGCGACGGTGGTGTTCGGCCGTGTGAGAGAGAGAGCGAGGGAGAGGAGGGGAGAGCCGAGGGAGAGTGAGAGAGAGCAGGGGGAAGGCGTGGCGTCGTCCGGGGCATCGAGCGAGGAGGGGAGGGCAGGCAGGCAGGGAGAGAGGTGGCGTGGCGCGGTGGCGCGCGCGCGCGCCGGCCACACTCCCCTCCCTCTGTCGAGGACGAAGACGACAGAGGAGGGAGGCGGGCTGGGCCGCCTGCCGGCTGGGCCGGCCAGCTGGCTGGGCCGCACAGGGAGGAGCCCAGGTAAGTTTCTCCCTTTATTTATTTTTTTGTTTTCTAATTTCTGACATTTGTTTTGATTTAAATAATATATTAAATCATTTATTTAACTTATGCCAATTTTTGCAGGAGCTAGATATATTATTCCAGAGCTCCTTTATAATTGGCATAATATTTGGGCATATATTAATATATATAATTAATATATTTCCAATGCAAATATTTATGCATTAATTCCAAATGCCCAAAATAAATACCTATGAGCTCTTAAAAATATTGGTTTGATTTTTATCTCTGCCCAATATTTTCAGAGAGCAACATGAGCATTTTCTTGGACCCTTTTGGAGAAATTTTTATTTGGGTCATTTTCAAAATGATTCTGAGGGTTTCACAGATCCCCATTTCAAGTTTCTGATGAAAGAGTAAACATGATGCAACACTCTAATGCATGACTAGCTAGGGTGTGACAGCTTGGCTCTGGCCACCATCTTCAATGAATGCGGGAGGACGACGGCTTGGCCTACGTCCCACTTCTCCGACGGCAGGATAGCCACCGAGGTCCCGTATTTTGCCGACGCCCTGTGGGCGGGTCTGGTTCCTCCCTTTTCTGATTTCTTCAATGCCGTGCTCTCCCATTACCAGATCCATATGATGCATCTGGGTCCTGAATCCATCGCTCTCCTTTCGGTCTTCGCCTTTGTTTGTGAGGCTATGATGGGCATCCTTCCTTCGGTTGCCTTGCTGCGCCACTTCTTCTCGCTATGCCTTGTTGACCCTACCCAATGCTGGGCGTGTGTGAGCTTCGTTGCCGCGCCTGAGACGGCGGCCTCTGGGATTGACTTCAAGCTCCCTCCGCCCGCGGCTGGGTTCCGCGAGCGGTGGCTGTATGTGGATGCTGGGGTGCCCAGCCCCCTGCTGTCGGAGCCAACTTCGCCTGCTGTCCCCAGTTTGGGCTGGGGCCAGGAGACGCTTGAGATCCCCCGGCTCATCTTCGTCTAGCACCGCTTCACGTTCTTGAGGTCGCTTGGCGTGACAGAGCCCAAGGTGGTGAAGGAGTTCCTGCTACGCCGCGTTGCTCCTCTCCAGCGCCACTCCCGCCGGATGTGGGCCCTCAGCGGGTGCGATGATCGTATGAGCCTCCAGGAAGAGGACCTGACACCTGAAGTGCTGAGGACGGCGCTCTTGACCCTGACGGGGGACCCCAACCCTGGCAGTATCCAGCAGGGAGGGGCCTTGCTGTACCTCTGCCAGAGCGGGGGCGATCTTGTGAGGCAGATGCCTATCTTCGATAAGTGGGGGCCGCGCCCCGCCGGCCTTCAGGGGCCTCGAGAGAACCCAGTGGTGGTGACTACCCTTCCAGTTGGCCCAGGTGACTCTTCCTCAAGTGGCGGAGCAGGGAGGCTCAAGGCGCCGGAAGACGAGGGGGCTCCCGGCGGAGTGACAGCGCCGGGCGAGGCTCATGAGGAAGCAGTTATAGGGGCCCATGCCACCGGGGCTGAGGGTGACAAGCAGCTGCCCTCTGCACCTACGACCGAGGCCACCGAGGCTCCGGCGGCTTCTCTTGGCGAGGCGATTGGCGGCGCACGTCAGGCAGGCGCCCTTGACGCAGATCGTCTTGACGCTCCATCTCCGTCGCAGGTTGATCCATGCGCCTGACTCTTAGGCCGCTTCCGCGTGGACTTTCAGGCCCTCCGGAAGAGAAGGGAGGCTTTGGGCGATGATTACCCTTGTTGCCTGCTGAAGCGTAGGAAGTACTTTGCCACTCATGAGTAAGCCTTCTCCTTTCCTAGCTCCCGATCCTTCTGTTGCTCTTACTGACTCTTGCTCCGCAGGCCCCTTCCAGCAGAGCTTGCGGAGACGGCTGAGGAGCCGTCCCTCTTGGCTTCACCCCCTCCACCATCCTCGAGCGCTCCAAGCAGTGGAGCCCTTGTGGTGAGGGCGACTGACGAGGCGAACCGTCCCGAGGCGTATCGTGGCCCTGCGCACCTCGCGATCCTTCGCGGGCCTTCTCGTGGCATAGCCGGCCTGCCGTGGGCTTCTCGCCTGGTCGTGGACTGCGATTGGCTGAGGCACCTCCTGTGCTCTTCACCTGGGGACGGGCTGGCCCCCGGTCGGGCTTCTGACGCGGCGTACCCGGCCGTCATGAGGGTGCCAGCCCCCAGCCCGGAGGGGGAGTGCTGGCTCGCGGCCCCGCGGCGCTTGCTTGGGGCAGATGATGGTGTGGAGGACGTGCTCGAGCATGCTCGGGAGCGTCGCGCTCTCCGCCAAGGATTCCTTCAAAGGGCGGCTGACACGGTAAGCCTGCTTGGAGAGGAGCTTGCCGATGAAGATGCACGCCTTGAGGCCGAGGGCCTGCGCCTGGCTGTAGAGAGGCGCGAGCTAGAGGGCGCCATTGCCCTTGTGTGCCGTCAGCGCGATCTTGACGATGCAGAGGCCAAGGCGTCGCTGGTGGCCTCTCGGGAGTCCCGATCTAGGGCCGCTGAGGAGGCTCGGGAAGCTGACCGACGGCGAACGGCGGCGGAGGAGCGGGCTCGGCAACTCCTGGCCTGGTGCCACTCACTGGAGGAGCAGGTGGAGTTGCGCGAGGCAGCTCTCGCATCGATGAAGGTGGCCTCCGGCGACTCAGCAGAGCTCCAGAAGCGTGAGGAGGCGCTGACGCTGGAAGCCGCCGAATGCACCCGTGAGTACGAGCGTCTGGAGACGAGGGAGCGCTTGGTGACGCAGGCGGAGGATGATGTTGCCGCACGGGAAGCCCGCGTCCTGGAGGAGGTCGGACGTTGAGTGGCGATGGCGCATTTGAACCTCGAGCACGAGTTCAACGAGAAGCTGGGGTTGATCCGGGCCGAGGCTGAAGGCAGGACTGCTGCCTTGAGGGCCAAGCTGGAGGAGGCGACGTGGCGGGCCGACGATTCTCGGGCCGCTCTTGAGGTGGCGCAAGGTGAGTTAACCGCTTCCCAGGCCGAGGTGCTCCTTCTCCGCTAGCGGGTGGAGGAGGCCGATGTCGTCGCGGGCCAGAACGCGGACGAGATCCGTCAGCGGCGAATCCTAGAGCATGAGCACGGCCCCATGCTTGCCACGCTCCGGGAGAGAGCCAACGCAGCCTTGGGCAACATCTGCGAGGCGGCTGTTGGCGAGCCGCACGCAGTCAACTAAGCTGGCAATCTTCAGTTCTTCACTGACGTGGTGACGCAGCTGGCGGCGCGGTCGGTCAGGGCTGACAGGTTGGTGGAGGAGAGGAGCCGCGGCCTGCTTGGGCGCGCCTTTTTTTGCGTCTTCAGCCACCTCCAGAACATGGATCCCTACTTTGATTTTGACGCCGCCATCGCCCCAGTCCCCTAGGCCGTCCGCGGCGACCTGGCGCACTGGGTGGAGGACAATGTGGATGCTCTCATCAGGGCCTTCGCTTCAGACAACGACGACGCGGTCGTGGCGGCCGACAAGGGCGGCGTGATGAACGGCCCTGACGCCGCTGGCAGCAACGCAGACAGCGACGGCGAGTTCAGTGACGCCAGCAACGGCTCGGGTGGTGCTCTTGAGAACGCATTGGGGGATTCATCCGACTGATTGTGCATCGCTCCTACTTCCCTACCCTGCATGAATAGAACTTAGGTTTTGGCCTAATTGCAGTGAGAGCATTTTGGAGGGGGGGCCTTATGTAAAACTTGTGTTCATCATATTAGTAGACGCTACATTGCCCATGCACCCACGCCAAGTGGTTGGCCCAAGCGACGCGCTGGTCGGCTAGTTTACCTTTGTCCCATGCTGGCCCCGAGGCAGCCCGCGGGGGTTGCGGTGTTTCGAGTGTTCCCTGATTGGGTTCGTAGGATCTGCAGTAAAACATCCTCCTGAGAGGTCACGTCGGCAGCAGTCTGGGCTGCGCGCAAGCTAGGCTTGACCCGGCTCGCGAGGGGCTCGCGAGGGGAGGAAGCTGAGGCGATGCGGTAACCAAAACGCGAGAAATTGCTTGAACGAGACTAAGCACCCCTCCCCGAACACACGCAAATCTCAAATTCGAATCCAACTTGAATCTAGCGGAGGAAAGCGGCAACCAAAGGGAAAAGCGACGAAAGCAAACAAAAGGCCGCGTCCGGCACCTAGTCTAGTCTTGGACGTCTTCTCACCAGCGCGGAGCTAAGTGCTGCCACTGGGCGTGGGAGGGAGCCCCAGGGCCTGAGGCCGGCACCCCTGAGACTCCGGGGCGTGTACAGCCCCACTCATTATTACGTGAGAGTGTCACGGGGCGGCGAGCTTCACAGGCACTGGGTCTTCTTCACAGGTACTGGCCTTGCTTCATATCGCCAGATGAGGGCCCCGTCTTGCGCCACACTCTAGTGCCATCATCGACGACTGGAAACCAGGACACCGCCGATGGGGTAGAGCGGTCGCCAGTGGTTCCCCCGACGACCACGGGTCCTCCGCCGGGGGCAGGCCCTGAGGCACCTCCCCAGCGGAGGGCCTACCTCCTGAGAGCACCTTGCTCCGAACACCGCGGTGGTGATGTCGGATCCCGACCCCTCTCCTACAGCCCCCTGCTTCCTCCTCCCGAGGGGCAGGAGACTATGGGAGCGGGGCAGCTGCTTGTTGTGGCGACCTGCACCTCCTGCGATCCATGGTTAGCGTATGCCTGCTGCTGAAAAATTAGCGGTACCCGATAATCGTTGGCGTCATCGTGGCCAGTGGGACCGTCCCGGGGCTCGTGGAAAGGCTCAGCTTCTAGCGCCTCGTCCCCCCAGCTTGGGCTGAGAAGCGAGCCTTGTTCGCTCTCGTGTGGGTGTCGTCGGTCCATCATGAGGGGCACGTATTCCTCCGGCGCCGTTGTCCCGAATGCCACGCCGTAATGCCCTGCATGCCACGCGGTCCTTCCTGACGCGCCCACCGTGGGGTGGTAGCGCGGTTGTCCACTAGGGTCGCGGGTCGCATCGAGTCCTTCTTCTTCGTGGACCGGGAGCGGGGGCAGCGCCGCCGCCGGTCCGGCGCTGACAGCTTCGCTGGCATTGGAGTAGCCTTGGAGCCCGCGGGCACGCGCAGAGCCCCCGCGTGGGCCGCCCTGGGCCTGAGATGGGAGCTGGGTGGAGAAGGGGTGAGCCCCTGAGGCGGCGAAGCCCAGGAGCTCTGCCACTCGCTCCAGCAGCACGTCGTGGCCGCCCTCTAGCAGCCTGCACTGCAGCAGCTCTCGGGCCACTATGAGCGCGGCCCTCGAGTTCGCCTGCTCCCTACGGGTGTACGGTGTCGTGGTCGCGGCGTGATTGGAGGCCCTTGCTGCCGACCGCGCCTACCGTGGTGTGAGAGCTGTCGGAGCCTGTCCGCGTCACCCGCGGCCCGCAGCGCCCTGCGGACCGCGAGCTGCCTGGGGCACGAGGTCGCCCGAGGCAAGTGGCTCTGCGCGGGCGGGCCACGCCGCCCACGGATCTGGGTTGCCCGCCTGGTCGCCGGACATGGTGATGAAGACGCGACGGGGCGCGAAGCGGTAGAAGGTGGATTCCGGCGCACCCCTTCCTGGCGCGCCAAATGTCGGATTTCGGGTTCCGGCGGACCCTTGAGGTTCGAACACTGGGGTGCGCGCGGAGATTTCGCCTCCTACCTACCTGCACCCCTCCGCCTTGCAAAGATCTAAACTAAGGAAAGAACAACACAAGAGACACAGGGTTTATACTAGTTCGGGCCACCGTTGTGGTGTAATACCCTACTCCTGTTTGTGGTGTGGTGGATTGCCTCTTGGGCTGATGATGATGAACAATACAAGGAAGAACAGCCTCGCGAGGGTCTGTTCTTGGCTGGGGCGATGAACTGCTGGGAGGAGTCCAGTCACCCTTCTCTCTCTCTCTCTCTTCCTGATCTTCTCTATCCTTTGATCCCTCCACTCGGCTCTCTTTTTCCGCTCTCCTTTGGCTCTGTGGGTGGCTGGTCCTATTTATAGAGGCCCTGGTCCTCTTCCCAAATATCGAGCGGGAAGGGAGCCAACAATGGCGGGCTAATTTGAAGGGGGACAGCTAGTATCAACTATCCTGACAAAAGTAGTCTTTGCCTGCGCAAAGCTCTGGTGATGACGCCGTCTTGGGCTCCACGGTGACATCCGTCTCGTAGTCCTCCTGGTCTTGGTCTCGTTGCACCAAAATGGCAACCTTTGCCTGATGCCTCGGTACTCCACGGCTGCACTTGCCCCCTTTGCACCAAAGGGGAAGGGAGGACGCTATGCGGGCTGGCACCCGCCTGGCGCCCCCGTCGTCATGGCTTGCGTCACGGGCACCTCGTGAGGTACCCCGCCTTGATCTCTCCACCTCCTCGTGAGCCAGCTTGACGAGGCCGCACCTGAGGAAGCTCCGCGTTGTCCGCCCCGTGAGGCTTGGCCCCTCGCGAGGGTCTTGGGTTTGTGCTGGTGAAGATGGGCCGTGCTGGGCCCCCCTTTGTGCCACGCCGCAGGCCGCAGGCAGGCAAGTCTGGGGACCCCCGTTCCCAGAACGCCGGCAGCTAACACGGGGTAACATTAGGTGTGGGGATGGTGCCGCGGCAGCTTGCGCTTCTGGGAGATGACTTATCTCGAGGATCAGGGGCCGCTCTCTGGTGTGTCGTCGGGTCCGTGCATCGGCAGGCGCGAGGTTGCTCGGCGAGGTCCTCATGTGTCTCTCCCCTCTCGCCTTCGCTCCCCTTTCTGCTCTACGTCCTCGGGTCCCGGCCCTCGAGCGAGTCTCAGCCCTCGCTGGTATGCCAGGCCGCGATGCCGTGGTCAAGGCCAGAGGGTGAGGGCTGGAGAGCCAGTAGGAGCCCTGAGTTGCGATGCTCAGGCACCCCCCCCCCCTTTAACGTGCAAGCGGTTCGCGCGGACGAGAGCGGAGGAGACACCGCAAGGGCCTCGCCTGACGCAGCTCCTTCAGGAGGCCCTGCAGGTCCATCATGGAAAAAACAAGGGGTTGCCATGATAATTGACAGTCAGCCGTTGGTTGCTTCCGAGGGGTAGTGAGGCACTGAAGGCTTGACGAGGTGACGCTATGCGGGGCTGCCGCGGCCAGAGCTCAGCCATCCAGGTTTGTCGGCATTGCAGGGACGGACCCATGCGCAAGCGTCGTGCCGTTTGGGAGCAGCTCCGTTAGATGGCGTCAGCTAAGCAGGCAACTAGGTAAAACACATTAGCCACGAAGGAGTGGATTCGTTCAAGTAGATGCTGGGAATGCGGACATCACTGGGTCAGGCCCGAGCGACTCGGGGGGTCATGCAGCCCGAGGGGCGCCCCCAACAAGGTAAGCTAACAACATGGAATAAAAAGGGATACACACTGCAGGGACGGACCCACGCGGCCTGGGAATAATGCAGCCCTAGGGGGCGCTCCCAGCTGGAAATAAAATTTGAAAGATGTCACCTGATGATGCTGAGGACGAAGGTGCATTGGTGTAGCAGGCTCGGTGGACTGCGGGAGCCGATCCTCACGAGCCCCCAGGCCCAGGGGCCTCGGGGGGCTCCGGAGGCGCTGGTGGCTCCTCACGGGCCATCTCCATCCCTACCAGGGCTGCGGAACGCCCTGCCTCTCGTGCCTCCGTGATGCCCCTCATGAGGCGCCGGTACGTGTCAGCCGCGTTCAGCAAGCCGTTAGGCATGCGAACGTAGCTGTGGGGTGGGCCTCCGCAGCACCCCACTCGCGAGGGCCAGAGGCGCTCCAGAGAGGCGACTCGGTTGAGCCCTCGTATGTTGATGCAGACGCGCAGCCCACCATCCTCGCCTGGATGGGGAGCCACTACGGGCAGGCGGCGGCCGCCTTTCATGACTCTTGACTCATGTAGCTCCTGAATGGCCTTGCTGACGAACTCCTGAGGGTCTGGATCTCCTTTCCTTGCTCCTTCTTGAGGGAAACGTGCTTCGAAACACGCCTCCAAGTGGTGCCCAAGCGCCTCCCTCGCGACCCTGGCTAGGTCGGTGGCCCTCCAAGGGAGAGCCCCCGAGCCCTGCCTGAGGAGGGCGCTGGGCGCGCTTTCCTATGCGATGGAAGGAGGTTCCCCCTGGGCAGGCGCGGGCCCAGAGGGGCCTGCCTCCTGAGTGGTCGGGCCGGACGATGTCTTCTTCTTCTTAGGGGCGGTCTCGGGAGGCCTCCTGCTTCCACGATCCGGGTCTTCCAGTGACGCGGCCTGAAAGGCTCGTTCCAGGGAACACACCACGTCCTTCTCTTCACATGGCACCGTGATGACTCCGCCGCTTCCTGGCATCTTGAGGACGTTATAGCCGTGGTGAGTTACGGCCATGAACTTGGCCATCGCTGGGTACCCAAGGATGGCGTTGTACTGCAGGCGAATGTGAGCGACGTCGAAGTCGATGAGCTTGATGCGTTAGTTGTCGCGTGCCCCGAAGGTGACAGGGAGGCGGACCTGCCCAATCGGGACCGTGGAGCCGTTGGTGATATCGGAGAAAGGCTTGGTTGGCTGAAGCTGGCTGTAGGGCACTTGGAGGTTGTTGAATGTTTCCACGGACAGGACGTTGAGCCCTGCCCCGCCATCGATGGGGGTCTTGGTGACCACCATGTGGCTAATGATTGGGGAGCAAAGCATCGGGAGAACTCCGGCTGTAGCCGCACACTTGAGCTGGTCTGCTGAGCTGAACGTGATGGCGCACGCCGACCACCTGAGAGGGCGCGTGGCTTCGAGCCTGGGGAGGACTGCGTTCACTTCGCGGGCGAACTGCTTGAAGATGCGCTGAGAGGCGGGGGCTTGTGCCCCGCCCAGGATGCAGGCGATCGCGCGCGGCTCCTGGAAGCCCCCAGCCCCCTCGTGCTGGTGGCGGTCCTTGTTTCTTCTTGGCTGCGGCGGTAGCGGTGGGAGGCCTGCGTTGCCTTGCGGGCGATCCTCGTGAGGCTGATCCCTCCAGTCTCCTTCGCGAGGCTGATCCCTCCAGCCTCCCTCGCGAGGCGGGTCTTGCCAGCGATCCTCGCGAGGTTGATCGCGCCACCCTTGGCGCGGGCCACGGTCTTCCCAGCGTCCTGCGTTCCTTCCTCCTCCTCGGCCGTAGCCCCGGTCACTGCGGTCAGGGCGACGGCCGATCCTTCCTTCTCCCATGGCTCGGAGCTCTTGACATTCGTTGGTGTTGTGGGTGTAGAGGTCGTGGTACACACAGTACCGGCTGGCCTTGGAAGGTTCGGGCTGATCTCTGCCCCGCTTGGTGTCTGGTTCTGCCGCGAGCACGGCAGCCCCCTTGCGACTCATATCCTTGGCCTTGGGCTTCTTCTCTTCTGGGTCTGCGGCAGGCAGCTCAAGGAGGGAGAGGCGCCCTTCCTCGGCCCAGGCGCACTTGGTTGCCAGGTTGAACAGTTCCAAGGAAGTGCACAGGTCTTCGTGCATCGCCAGCTCCTCCTTCATCTTGACGTCGCGCACACTGTCGGAGAAGGCCGAGATGATGGCCTCCTCAGTCACCTTGGGGATCTTGAGGCACGCGTTGTTGAAGCGCTGGATGTACTTCTGCAGGGTCTCCCCGGGCTGTTGCTTGATGCAGCGCATGTCGCTCACGGCGGGTGGCCGGTCGCGAGTGCCTTGGAAGTTGGCGATGAAGCGGGTGCGCATCTCGTCCCAGGAGGAGATTGTGCCTGGAGCCAGGTTCAGGAGCCAGGTGTGGGCCCCGTCCTTGAGTACCGTGGGGAACCAGTTCGCCATGACCTTCTCGTCTCCGTTGGCAGCTTCGATGCCCAGCTCGTAGAGCTGGAGGAACTCCGCATGGTCAGCCATGCCGTCGTAGCGAGGAGGCAGGTCTGGCTTGAACTTGCCGGGCCACGCGACGTTGCGTAGCTCGGCGGTGAAGGCACGGCAGCCTGCTGTGGCCACGGGAGGCCTTGGATGACAGGGAACTTGGTCTTGCATGTCCCCACGCGCTGCAACTGGGAGCAGCGCGGGGTCTTGACGCGCGGGAGCAGGAGCATGGTCGCGACGTGCTAGAGCAGGGAGCGCCCGGGCAGCTTCTTGTGGGCGAGGGACTTCTTGACAGCTCTGCTCTTGCTGCGCTGGCGCCTGACGGAGCGGGTTCCGCCCAGGGGCCACGTGCCTTGGAGCCATGGAGCCTTCCTGAGGAGGAGGAGGCCGGGGCGCCGCCGGAGTTGCATTGCCCGCGTGGGGCGGGGTGCGGTGCAGTGGAATGGACGGCGCAGGAGAGCCCCCTGCGGCACGGACGAGCTCGGCGACGCGGTCGAGCCATTCTTCATAGACGTCGTCGACGGGACGGTAGCGTAGGAGCTCGTTCGCCGCGATGAGTGCAGCCCGAGCCTCCATGGGGGCGCGAAGCGCGCGGGACGAAGAACCAGCTGGGGTGAGCGAGGGAGTTGTGGTACGGCCGTCTTGCCGCACGGACGGATGTTGGGATGATGCTTGCTGCTCGTCCCCCGCCGGGCCAGTGGCGGCGTTGACGGCAGGCGACGGGGAACGGCGAGGACGCCCGCCGACAGGGGCCGTCTGGGCAACGCGGGAAGCGAGCGCGGCCCGGCGCTCGGCGCGGGCCCGACGAGCGTCAGACATGGGCGTGATGGTCGGAGGAGAACGGGGTGGTGGAACACGAATCCCGGCGCACCCCTACCTGGCGCGCCAAATGTTGGATTTCGGGTTCCGGCAGACCCTTGAGGTTCGAACACTGGGGTGCGCGCGGAGATTTCGCCTCCTACCTACCTGCACCCCTCCGCCTTGCAAAGATCTAAACTAAGGAAAGAACAACACAAGAGACACAAGGTTTAGACTGGTTCGGGCCACCGTTGTGGTGTAATACCCTACTCCAGTGTGTGGTGTGGTGGATTGCCTCTTGGGCTGATGATGATGATGAACAATACAAGGAAGAACAGCCTCGCGAGGGTCTGTTCTTGGTTGGGGCGATGAACTGCTGGGAGGAGTCCAGTCACCCTTCTCTCTCTCTCTCTCTTCCCGATCTTCTCTATCCTTTGATCCCTCCGGCTCGGCTCTCTCTTTCGCTCTGCCTCCTTGGCTCTGTGGGTGGCTGGTCCTATTTATAGAGGCCCTGGTCCTCTTCCCAAATATCGAGCGGGAAGGGAGCCAACAATGGCGGGCTAATTTAAAGGGGGACAGCTAGTATCAACTATCCTGACAAAAGTAGTCTTCGCTTGTGCAAAGCTCTGGGGATGACGCCGTCTTAGACTCCACGGTGACCTCCGTCTCGTAGTCCTCCTCGTCTTGGTCTCGTTGCACCGAAATGGCAACCTTTGCCTGATGCCTCGGTACTCCGCAGCTGCGCTTGCCCCCTTTGCACCAAAGAGGAAAGGAGGACACTGCGCGGGCTGGCACCCGCCTGGCGCCTCCGGTCGTCATGGCTTGCATCACGGGCACCTCGTGAGGTACCCCGCCTTGATCTATCCGCCTCCTCGTGAGCCAGCCTGATGAGGCCGCGCCTGAGGAAGCTCCGCGTCGTCCGCCCCGCGAGGCTTGGCCCCTCACGAGGGTCTTGGGTTTGTGTTGGTGAAGATGGGCCGCGCTGGGCCCCCCTTTGTGCCACGCCGCAGGCCGCAGGCAGGCAAGTCTGGGGACCCCTGTTCCCAGAACGCCGACAAGGCTGGCTCGCGAGGGGCGGAGAGTTCAAAGCAAGGCAAACCTCGCGAGGTTCCAGTGACGTTAGCCATGACGACCAAGGCCAGCCGGGCGCCAGCGCGCACGGTGTCCTTGTTTCCTCTTTGGTGCCAAGGGAGCAAGTGCAGGCGCGGAGTACCGAGGCGTCAAGCAAAGATTTCCATATCAGTGCAACAAGACCAAGACCAACAGGACGGCAAGACGGAGGTCACCATGGAGCCCAAGACGGCGTCGCCACCAGAGCCTTTTGCAGGCGAAGACTGCTTTTGTCAGGATAAGTTGTACTAGTTGTCTCCTTTCAAATTGGCTGTTGTTGGCTCCCTTCCCGCTCAATATTTGGGGAGAGGACCAGGGCCTCTATAAATAGGACTAGCCACCACCATAGGTTGGGGCATCGGACGGATCGAGAGAGACCAGAACTACCACAAGTTCACCGAGCACAAGAACACCTCTCCTCGGGAGGTTGTTCTTCCCCTTGTACTGTTCATCCTCAGCCCAAGAGGCAATCCACCACCACCACACTGGAGTAGGGTATTACACCACAACGGTGGCCTGAACTAGTATAAATCTTGTGTCCTTTTGTTGTGAGTTCATCGAGTTAGCCCGTGACATCTTAGCGAAATTAGGACGTGGATCGGTAGGGGGAGATCTTCGCACGCACCCCAATGTTTGAACCTTGAGGGTTTTGCCGGAACCCGTGATCCGACATAAGACTTCAACATCGCCGGAGTTGGAGAGGCTAGAGGAGGAGTGTCTCAGAGAGGAGGAGGTGTGGATGTTGCCGGAGCTCAATTTATATAGCCACAACCACGGCATGCGAAGGGACGGTCAGCCCGCTTCACTATATGTCGCTCAGTGGCTAGAGTTTGTTTCTCGGGACACGACGTCCACACTGATGTGGAAATGTCGGATCACGGGTTCCGGCAGAACCCTCAAGGTTCGAACACTGGGGTGCGCGCGAAGGTTTTCTCCCTTTCGATCCACGCCCTAGCTCTCTAAGATCTCGCGAACGAACTCGACAAACTCACAACACAAAAAGACACAAGATTTATACTGGTTCGGGCCACCGTTGTGGTTTAATACCCTACTCGAGTGTGGTGGTGGTGGATTTCCTCTTGGGCTGATGATGAGCGGTACAAGGGGAAAAACAACCTCCTGAGGTTGAGGTGTTCTTGTGCTTGGTAAACTTGTGTAGGTGAGATGATCTTGGATCCGTTCTTGACTTGTGATGAGGTCGATCCCCTCTACTGCGGTGGCTAGTTCTACTTATATAGGCCCTGGTCCTCTCCCCAAATATTGAGCGGGAAGGGAGCCAACAATGGCCAATTTGAAAGGGGACAGCTAGTACAGCTTATCATGACAAAAGCGGTCTTCGCCTGCCAAAGGCTCTACTGGTGACGCCGTCCCGGGCTCCATGGTGACCTCCGTCTTGTCGTCCTTCTAGTCTTGGTATTGTTGCACCAATATGGAAACCTTTGCTTGATGCCTCAGTACTCCACGCTTGCGCTTGCCCCCTTGGCACCAAAGAGGAAGCAAGGACACTACGCGTGCTGGTGCCCGCCTGGCCTCGATCGTCGTGGCTCACGTCACGAGGACCTCGCGAGGTTTGCCCTACCTTGATCTCTCTGCCCCTCGTGAGCCTGCCTGGCGAGGCTGCTCTTGAGGAGTTCTTGCATCGTCCTCCTCACGAGGGTCTTGAATGCCTTGTCGATGAAGATGGGCCGTACAGACCTGCCAGCCCAGCCGCGCCACGGGCCGCAGGCAGGCAAGTCTGGGGACCCCCGTTCCCAGAACACCGACAGTAGCCCCCCGGGCCCAAGGCGCGCTCGGGCTTGGCTTCAAGGCGAAGCAAAAGTTCAAGCGTGGAGCGCCGCGGGCCCCAAAAGCCTGCGGCCTCGGTTGACGCGTGGCGGTTGATTGTACGTGGGCGTCTCCGCTTCCCCACGCTACCTCGGCAACTGCCCGTCTTGACAAGTCCCTGCAACATTGAAGGGAAACCATCATTACCTGTGTTCATGGGTGGCACTGGTTGGCCTTCTCCTGCTATAAATGAGGAAGGGGGCGGAGCTCCCATCCCCCACTTCTTCACATTCCGTTTGCTTCTTCCTCCTCTGCCCCACTGCTAGCAACAACTTCAATGGCGCCGATCCATAGGTTTTTGGCCGATGAGAAGGGAAAGGTTCCCCTCGACGTGCCAGCGCTGCTCTCGCCAAAGAAGAGGTTGATCCACCGTCGCGACGCCGTGGAGATACAGGTGGTGACGAGGCCTTGGTGCGAGCGGCCTCCTCCTGGGTATCCACTGCCCTTGTACGCCGAAGCCGGGGGCTCGGGAGGAAGGAGCAACGAGCGTCGGCGCGTGCACCGCGGCCAGGGTTGACGCCCCACGACCACGAGCGTCGTCGCTCCTGGAGTCCATGTCGCGGACTCCTCACATGAGCTCGTGCTGTGGGCGGCGATGCCCTCAAGCTCCTAGATCTGCTTCCAGCGCTTCTTCTCCGACGTAATGCCGCCGAGGGGGCCTCTCGAGCTCTGGTTGCAGCATGCCGACTGCGACGCTCAGGCGACCGGGGCTGAGGTTGAAGTAGTCTCCACCGGCAAGATCTTCATCACCCGCGGTTGGGGCGAGGTCGCGCAGGTTTGCTGCATGGAGGGTGCCCTTGCGATCCACTTCGAGTACGACGGCGCCTCCATGCTGTTCTTCAAGGTCTTCGATGCAGAGGGTCACCGCTTGGAGTGTTGCCCTGAAGGGGAGTGCCAGGATGAGGTGCGCCTCGTTCGCGGCTGCTCCAGCAGCAGCGACTCTTGGGAGTCCAGCGGTTCTCCTGAGCTCTACGGGACTCCGGAGACAAGCGGCGACAACTACGTGCCCCTGAGCTCTCCCCGCGCTCGGAGCAGGGCCGCAACGTCCGGCCGCCGCCGCAGCTGATCTGGATGGGGTTGGCTCCGCCCTCCCGCGGCCCACTGTTGATGATGGCATCGGCCGCGGGGTGTGTAGACAGGATTCTCCTAGGTTCTCGTCTTGTGTTCCCTATGAGGAATCAAGAAGTACCCCGTGGGGCGTGTAAAGAGTTTGCAATGTCTTTTGTTGATATTATCCTAATTATGGAAGCCATGTGAGCGCAAGTCCTGCTTAGGCTCGGTCTTCCCTTTCCAGTCTCGCGACAGCTTGTTGCTCTAGGCTGACAGGTCCCGGTCCCCAGGCAAGCCTCAGCCATCGCTGGTATGCCAGGTCGCGTGCCGTGGTCAAGTCCAGGAGGTGAGCGGCCCGAGGTCCAGTAAGATCCCCTAAGGCGCGATGCTAAGGGGGTCCCCTTTCGCACTCAAGCAGTCATGGTAAGATAAGAAAGGGAGGCGACGTTGCCACAACAGGGTTGCGGCGAGCGTGTCCCCTAGTTCCCAACGATTAGTTGATCTAAGCTCGTGACTTATCTTGGCGGTCCGGGGTCGATTCTTCGTGATGCACCAGACCTGTGCACGACCATCCGCGGCGTAGCTAGGTCAGGCCATACGAGCCTTCCCCTTCCTATGCTCTCCTTTGGGCTCTACGTCCTCAGGTCTCGGCCCTCGAGCGAGCTCAGCCGCCGCTGGTATGCCAGGTCACGTGTCGTGGTCAAGGCTAGGGGTGAGGGCTGGAGAGCTAGTAAGAGATCCTGAGTCGCATTGCCCAAGAGCCCCCCCCCCCATTAACGTGCAAATGGATTACTTGGAAGAGGTGGGAGCTCGCGGTGCCGCCTGGTGCTATCCTCATGAGATTCCTGCGAGCCAGCACAAGGAAGAACACAATCTACTGTTATGGTTGCCAGCCTGCTGTTGGTTGCTCCACGAGGGGGTGAAGGCACTGAGGGCCTAGTGAGGTGACATGCGCGGGGCGTGCCGCGAGCCAGAGCTCGACTGCTCAGGTTTATCGACGTGGTAGGGACGGACCCGTGCACCAGCGTCGTGCCGGCGTGAGGAGGCCTCGTGGGAGGCGATGATTGAGCAGGTAGTAATCATAGGTAGATTAACCATGAGAGTAGCAAGCTTAAATAAGTGCATGGGAGATACGTGCCACTGGGTCAGGACCGAGCGGCTTGGGGATGATGCAGCCTAAGGGGCGCCCCCAACACGGTAAGCTGAAGACATAAAAAGGGACATGCCATAGGGACGGACCCATGCGGACTGGGAATGATGCAGCCCGAGGGGCGCTCCCAACTAAATGAACTTGGAAGGATGTCACCTAGTCATGTTGACGAAGGAGAGTTGGGGTAGCTAAAGGTGCACAGCGAAGGGGTTCCTCCTCACGAGCCACCGGAGCTCTGAGCCTCGGGAGGCTCTGGGGGCTCAGGTGGTTCCTTGAGGACCGTCTCCATCTCCATCAGGACAGCGTGGTGCCTGGCCTCCTAAGCCGCTAGGATGTGCCGCAAGCTGCGCTGGTAGGCGAACGATACACTGGCAGGCCAAAGGGCATGTGAACGTAGTTGTGCGGTGGGCCCTCGCAGCGTCCCACACGCGAAGGCCAAAAAAGCTCCTAAGAAGCGGCCATGTTGAGCCCTGGAACATCGATGCATACATGCATCCTGGCATCCTCGCCTGGATGGGAAGCTGCATCTCGTGAGCGGCAGTCGCCGCGCATGGCCATTGCGTCTTGCAATTCCTGGGTGGTCTTGGTGATGAACTCCTAAACGGTGGGTAATCCTTGCCCTGTGCCCTCCTGAGGGAAACGTGCCGCGAAGCACGCCTCCAAGTGGTGCCCAAGCTCCTTCCTCGTGATGTGGGCAAGGTCTGAGGCCTTCCAGAAGAAAGCCCCCGAGCCCTGCCCGAGAAGGGTGCTAGGCGCGCCTTCCGATGCAATGGAGGGAGGCGCCCCTGGAGCGAGCGCTGATCCTGACGAGGCTCCGGCTGTGACACCACCCTCCTGAGGTCATGCGCGTCGCAGCTGCTTCTTCTTCTTGGGGATGGCCTCAGGAGGGCCCTCGCCCTTGCTGTCAGGGTCGTTGATTGCTGCTGCTTGGAAGGCACGCTTGAGGGAGCACACCGCATCTCTTTCTTCACATGGGACCGTGATGATCCCGCCGCTTCCCGGCATCTTGAGGACATTGTAGCCATGATGGGTCACCGCCATGAACTTGGCCAGGGCTGGATACCCGAGGATGGCATTGTACGGCAGACGGATGTGCGCGACGTTGAAGTCGATGAGCTCGATGCGGTAGTTCTTGCGTTCCCCAAAGGTGACAGGGAGGCGGACCTGCCCTATCGATGTGGTGGAACCGTCGGTCACTCCTGAGAAAGGCTTGGTGGGCTGAAGCTGGTCATACAGCACTTGGAGGCTGTCGAACGTGTCGACGGACAGGACGTTGAGCCCTGCGCCACCGTTGATGAGGGTCTTGGTAACTTGCACGTTGCTGATGACTGGGGAGCAAAGCATTGGGAGGGCGCCAGCGGTAGCTGTGCGCTTGAGCTGGTCTGCCGAGTTGAACATGATGGGGCATTGGGACCATCTGAGCGGGCATGTGGCTTCGAGTTTGGGGAGGACTGCATTCACATCACGAGCAAACTGCTTGAAGATACGCTGCGAGGCTGGGGCCTGGGCTCCGCCCAAGTTGCAGGCGATAGCACGCGGTTCCTGGAAGCCCCCAGCCCCCTCGTATTGATGTTGTTTGTCATTCCTTCTTGACGGTGGTGGCAGCGGAGGGAGTCCGGCGTTGCCTTGAGGACGATCCTCACGAGGCTGATCCCTCCAGGAGCCCTCGTGAGGCTGATCCTGCCAGTGGTCCTCACGAGGCCGGTCGCGCCACTCCTGGTGTGGGCCACGGTCGTCCCAGCGTCCGCCACCACACCCTCCTCCTCAGCCGTAGCCCCAGTCACCGCGCTCGGTGCGCCGACCAAAGTGTCCTTCGTGAATGGCTCTGAGCTCTTGAGAGTCGCTGGTGTTGTGGGTGTTCAGGTTGTGGAAAGCGCAGAACGGACGGCTGCCCTTGGATAACTCTGGTTGGTCTCTGCCACGCTTGGTGTCCGGTTCCGCTGCGAGCACGGCTGCTCCCTTGCGCTTCACGTCCTTGGCATTGGTCTTCTTCTCCTCTGGGTCTGCCACAGGGAGCTCGAGGAGGGAGAGGCGCCCCTCCTCAGCTCTAGCACACTTGGTCGCGATGTTGAACAGCTCCAGGGTCGTGCACAGCTCTTCATGGATGGGGAGCTCCTCCTTCATCTTGACGTCGGGGACACCATCGGAGAATGCTGAGATGATGGCCTCGTTGGTCACCTTGGGGATCTTGATCCGTGCACTGTTGAAGCGCTGAATGTACTTTTGCAGGGTCTCTCCTGGTTGTTGCTTAATGCAGCGTAGGTCGCCCGCAACCGGGGGGCGGTCACGAGTGCCCTAGAAGTTGGCGATGAAGCGGGTGCGCATTTCTTCCCAGGAGGAAATTGAGCCTGGAGGCAGGTCCAGGAGCCAGGAGCGGGCGCCCTCCTTGAGAGCCATGGGAAACCAGTTCGCCATTACTTTCTCGTCGCCGTTGGCGCTTCGATGCTCAGCTCGTAGAGCTGCAAGAACTCCATGGGGTCGGGGTGCCGTAGTAGCGAGGAGGCAGATCCGGCTTGAACTTGCCCGACCAGGCGACGCTACGCAGCTCGGGGGTGAAAGCACGGCAGCCAGCTGTGGTCACCGGGACCCGCCTTGGGGGTGGAGCTTGGTCTTGATGGGGTCTGTGCCCTGCCGCTATAGGTGGCGCACGGTCTTTCCGCAGCAACCGGTCCCAGCGCAGTGGTGCGAGGAGCGGCAGAGTGTTTTCTTGCGGTCGAGGGACTTCTTGACGGCTTCTTTCTTCATGCGCGGGCGTGGGACGCGGCGGGTCGTGTCGCGGAGCCGTGCGTCTTGGCGCCAGGGGGCCGTCTTGGGGAAGAGGTGGTGGAGGCGCTCCGTGAGCTACGTCGCCCGTAGCTGGCGGAGGGCGAGGCTGAGAGAGGGACGATGCAGGGGAGCCCCCTATGGCATGGACAAGCTCAGCGATGCGGTCGAGCCAGTCCTCGTACAGATCGTTGACCGGGCAGTAGCGCACGAGCTCGTGCGCCATGAGGAGCGTGGCCCGTGCGTCCATGGGAGGGCGACGTGCATGGGAAGAAGAACCGGCCGGGGTCAGCGATGGAGTGTGGTGCGGCCGTCCCGCCGTACCGAGGGGTGCGGCGAGGATGCTTGCTGCTCGTTCCCTGCCAGGCCAGTGGCGGCGTTGGCGGTAGGCGACGTGGAACGACGGGGTGGCCCTCCAATGGGAGCCGTCTGAGCAACGTGGGCGGCGAGGGCAGCCCGGCGCTCAGCGCGAGTCTGCCATGGAGACGATGAGGCAACGGGGCGCGGGGCGACGGAAGGAAGCTTCGGTGCACCCCTACCTGGCGCGCCAAATGTCGGATCACAGGTTCCGGCAGAACCCTCAAGGTTCGAACACGGGGTGTGCGCAAAGATTTTCTCCCTATCGATCCACGCCCTAGCTCTCTAAGATCTCGCGGACGAACTCGACGAATGCACAACACAGAAAGACACAAGATTTATACTGGTGTGGGCCACCGTTGTGGTGTAATACCCTACTCCGGTGTGGTGATGATGAGCAGTACAAGGGGAAGAACAGCCTCCTGAGGTTGAGGTGTTCTTGTGCTTGGTGAACTTGTGTGGGTGAGATGATCTTGGATCTGTTCTCGACTTGTGATGAGGTCGATCCCCTCTACTGTGGTGGCTAGTTCTACTTATATAGCCCCTGGCCCTCTCCCCAAATATTGAGCGGGAAGGGAGCCAACAACGTCCAATTTGAAAGGGGACAGCTAGTACAGCCTGTCCTAACAAAAGAGGTCTTCGCCTGCCAAAGGCTCTGGTAGTGACGTCGTCCTGGGCTCCATGGTGACCTCCGTCTTGCCGTCCTTCTGGTCTTGGTCTCATTGCACCAATATGGAAACCTTTGCTTGATGCCTCGGTACTCCGTGCCTGCGCTTGCCCCCTTGGCACCAAATAGGAAGTAAGGACACTGCGTGCGCTGGCGCCCGCCTGGCCTCGATCGTCATGGCTCACGTCACGAGGACCTCGCGAGGTTTGCCCTGCCTTGATCTCTCTGCCCCTCGCGAGCCTGCCTGGCAAGGCCGCTCTTGAGGAGGTCTTGCGTCATTCGCCTTGCAAGGCTTGGCCCCTCGCGAGGGTCTTGAATGCCTTGTCGATGAAGATGGGCCGTACAGACCTGCCAGCACAGCCGCGCCGCGGGCCACGGGTAGGCAAGTTTGGGGACACACATTCCTAGAACGCCGACAGGCAACGCCCGAGAGGATGTGTCGGTTAGCGCCGCCCTCCCATCCGGTCACGTCGCGACGCTTCAATGCGACCCTACATGCTCTGGGCTGGCATGAATGCGGTACGGAAAGTGATGCCTATATTGGATGAAAAGCGTGAGAGGGATGGGAGGCTTTTTTAGGCCAGCCAGTTTTTGGGGGAGCAAACGTGGCAGCGGTCCAGGCACCCGCTTAGCCCTTCCGTTTTGCATGAAAAAAACCCATTTACAGGACAAGGCCATAAGGAACTTTATGAAATCTTAACAATGTCATGACATGCTCAATTATCTTTTATCCTAACTATGCTAGGTTCTATAGGGAAATGCCTTACTTTTGAGTGCGGTTTCAACTAGTGATTTAAGTAATTAGATGTAACCTTTGAATCGCCGAGCAGAACGATACAGGTTTTACCCGTTGCCCTAAGAGCATCTCCAGCCGTTGGCCCCCCACTGGGCGCGTAAAATCGCCGCCTCGGGGCGAGCCGGCGCCAAAATCGGCGTGGGGGCGAGCGGGTTCCTAGCCGCCGGCCCCAGGGTCGCCCCCAGACGCGGGTGTTCTAAAAAATGAAATTTGGCGAAGTTCGGCAAATTGGACAAAATATTCGGCTAAGTTCGGCAAACTGGACATATATTCGACATATTCGACATTAAATAAGTTACTAAAAACACAACTAAGGGGCGAAGAAGATGCTAAGCGCGGCGAAGTCACCGGCGTCGCCGCCGTCGGTGGCGGCGGCAGCCTTCTCCTCCTTGACGCGGCCGCCCTTGTTGGACCCCTGCCCGACATCACCCTGGCGGACCGGTGGTGGCGGTGCATCGTCGTTGCTGTCATCGAGGACGACGAATCCTCCCTCGTCCCAGCCATGGCGTCGAGCTTCGAACCACTCGTAGGCGAGGCGCTGGCGCTGCAGCTCCGTCTGCGTGCAGTTATCGCGTGTCGGTGTTCTAGGAACGGGGGTCCCCAGACTTGCCTACCTGCAGCCCGTACAGCCCATCTTCACCAGCAAGGACTCAAGACCCTCGCGAGGGGCCAAGCCTCGTAAGGTGGACGACACAACACCTCCTCAGGAGCGGCCTCACCAGGCCGGCTCGCGAGGGGTGGAGAGTTCAAGTCAAGGCAAACCTCGCGAGGTTCCAATGATGTGAGCGAAGATGACCAAGGCCAGGCGGGCGCCAGCACGCATAGTGTCCTTCTTTCTCTTTGGTGCTAAGGAGGCAAGCGCAGACATAGAGTACCTAGGCGTCAAGCAAAGGTTTCCATATCAGTGCAACGAGACCAAGACTAGAAGGACGGCAAGACGGAGGTCACCGTGGAGCCCAAGACGGCGTCACCACGAGAGCCTTTGGCAGGCGAAGACCACTTTTGTCAGGATAAGCTATACTAGATGTCCCCTTTCGAATTGGACGTTGTTGGCTCCCTTCCCGCTCAATATTTGGGGAGAGGACCAGGGCCTCTATAAATAGGACTAGCCACCATAGTAGGGGGGGATCCGACGGATCAAGAGATACCAGAACAACCACAAGTTCACCGAGCACAAGAACACCTCTCCTCAGGAGGATGTTCTTCCCCTTGTACTGTTCATCCTCAGCCCAAGAGGAAAACCACCACACCACACTGGAGTAGGGTATTACACCACAACGGTGGCCCGAACCAGTATAAATCTTGTGTCCTTTGTGTTGCGAGTTCATTGAGTTAGTCCCTGAGATCTTAGCGAAGCTAGGACGTGGATCGGTAGGGGGAGATCTTCGCGTGCACCCCAGTGTTCGAACCTTGAGGGTTTTGCCAGAACCCGTGATCCGACATTTGGCGCGCCAGGTAGGGGTGCGCCGGAGCCTCTCTCCCGCCAGTCGATTCACCCATGCTCCGCAAATCCAATGTCCGGCGACTCAAGGACCAACGCCGACCACTGGGCAGCCTGGCCAGCCCGGGCGGTGCCGCCTATCCAGGAAGACCTCAACCCCGCGCTCCAGTCGGCACGAGTGCCACCTGACACTGCAGGGCGCGGGCGGCGCGGCCAGGCGCCGTCCACCCTCACCCCACGACAGGCGCGAGCTGCTGCGACGGTCGCAAGCCACGCCGCGGCAACGGTGCCGTAAACCCGGAGGGAGCAGGCAAACATGCAAGATGCACTCACGGTGGCACGGGAGGTGCTACGGTGTCGGCTAATGGAGAGCGGCCGGGATGCACTGCTGGAACGCGTCACCGAGCTACTAGACGCCGCGGCTTCAGGAGCATCGCCCTTCTGTTCTCTGCTCACGTCACAAGCTGCGGCCGGGTCGCATGGCGGGCCGCGCCGCGCCCGCGTGCCTATAGGCGCACCACCAGACTTCATCGACACCGGCACAACCAATGGAGCTGCACAACCGCTCGCGCCCGCGCCACCTCCGCTGGGTGCGAGCACGAGCGCTGCCACCTATGGTCTGGGCGGGATGCAACCCTACCATCCTCGAGGCGGCACACTAGGTCGGGCGACATGGCGCATGGTGCACTTCGGCAAGGTCTTTGGGGCAACGGCCTCGGAGGCCTATGTGCCCCGCATGATGAACCAGGAGTACACGCCAGAAGATGACCCTGGCTCGTTCCTTGAGCCGCGCTGGGGAGAGGAGGTGTTAGGAGTTGAGACCTTCCAGGAGCTGCCCGAGAGCCCCACCAACCAAGCCATCAACAATATCTACAGGGTACCACTAATCTCTTAAGGGCAGGCTTACGCTAACCATGAATCCCAAGTGAATCAGGTCACAGCGCCAGGCGGCGGTTCTGGTGTGGTGGTATCTGCCTCACCAAGAGAGGCTCACTGGGGGCTGCATGGAAGGGGCTAGGAGCAAGGCCCCTACCCGCGTCGTGCGGAGCAAGGCATTCCCTGGAGGTAGGCCCTCTGCCGAGGAGGTGCTCCAGAGCCTACCCCCGGCAGAGGACTTGTGGTCGCCGAGGGTGCCGCTGGCGTCCCCTTTGCCCCTTTGGTGTCGTCCTGGTCTCCGGTCGGCCCCAACGGTGGCCGAGGGAGGCGCAAGGCGGGGCCCTTGTCTGGCGATATGAAGTAAGGCTCACGCCTGTGAAGATCGCCGCCCGTGACACTCTCATGTAATAACGAGTGGGGCTGTACACGCCCCGGAGTCTCAGGAGTATCGCCCTCGGGCCTCGGGGGCTCCCTCCCACGTCCTAGTGGCAGCACTTAGCTCCGCGCTGGAGAGAAGACTTGAAGACAAGAAGACTAGACTAGGTGCCGGACGCAGCCATTTGCTTTGGATCCCTTTTCTGTAGCCTTGCCCTCTGGATTTGGATTTAAGTTGAAGTTGAATTTTCATTAATGCGCGTGGGGGGTGCCTTTTCTCATTCGAGCGATTTCTTGCTATCTAGTTCTTGCCTTATTTTGGAGTTCGCGCCTGTTGCTCCTCCCTCGCGGGCCCCTCGCGAGCGGGGCTGGGGAATATGCACACGTGCCATGTGCATTTCGCGCCACGGCTAGCGCTTGCTTATCACACGGCCCCCTCGGGCACCTCGATGAGTTCCTCAGGAGCTTCCGACCTCATGAGCCGGTTTGGGCTCATCCAGGCTAAGGTAAACTGCAATAACAACTTTACCCCAGGGTACGTGAGTCCATGAAGACACATACTCAACTCGACCTAACAAGATAAAGGCAGTAACAAATTTACATGAGGGGCTTCCCCTCCAAAAAATGCTCGTACAACTTCAAGGGCTACGCCCGAGCTTCTGTGTGCAGGACAAATAGCTGGGAAGCACGGGATCAGTCAGACATGTCGCTCGTCGCGTCCCCCGGATCGCCCTCAGACGTGTCACTGGCATCGCTGCCACCATCGCTGGCATCACCATCACCTCCACCAGCGCCGCCATCACCGTCGTCGACCACGTCAGCCGCGTCCGCCGCGACCACCACCCCATCATCATTGGAAGCGAAGGCCCTGACCAGCACGTCCATATTGTCTTCCACCCATCGCGACAGGTCGCCCCGTATGGCCTAGGGTACGAGAGCGATGGCAGCATCAAAGTCGAAGTTGGGGTCGGCATTCTGGAGATGGCTGAAGACGCGGGAGAACGCACGCCCGAGCAGGCCGCGGTCCTCTCTTCAACAAGTTGGCGAGCCCTCTCGGAATGGTTCTCCAGGCGCGTCACCACGTCGGCGAAGAAGCGGAGGTGGCTGGCATAGTCGTTCGCGTGGGGATGAGGAGCATTCTCATCACAGATGAGGCCGAGGGCGATGTTAGCCCTGTTCCTGAGGTCCTAGAGCATAGGGCATGCACGCGCTCCAGCGTCCGCCACTGAAGCACTTCCTCCCTGTTCTGCCACGCGATGGACTCAGCATCAGCAACCCGCTGCTGAAGAGGGATCAGCTCGGCGTAGGAGGAGGCTAGTTCAGCCTGCGCCGAGACCAAGACGGCTGCGGCGGCCTCCTCGCGTTGCTCCACCTCGAACAACCTGGACTTGAGGGCAGCAGTCCTACCAGCGGCTGTAGCTTCCACGAGCTTCAGCTTCAGGTCGTACCTGCCCTAAGATCTGCCCGACCCTCGGCCAACCGGCGATCGACCTCCTCCTAGGCCTTGGCCTCGCGCGCGCCAACGACATCCTCCGCTAGGGCGACTTGATGCTCCCTCATCTCTAGTATCTCAAACTCAAGGCTGCGCTCTATGGCTTCCAGCGCCAACGCTTCCTCGCGCTTCCGCATCTCTTCCTCTTCAACGGGCGTCCCCCTCATACATGCCAGGGCGGCTCTGTGCGCCCCCACTTGCTGATCCAAGGAGGTGCTCCAGGCTTGGAGCTCCCCGTGTGTCTCTCTGCAATCTCGCGGAGGCGGTAAGCTTCTCGAGCTTCTTCCAAGGCTCGGGAGCAGGCCTCGCGCGAGGTCGCGAGGGATGCCTGGGCCTTCGCGTTATCAAGCTCGTGCTGGTGGCGCCCGAGGTTGATGGCCACCTTCAACTTGTGCCGCTCCTCCGCCAGCCGGAGACCCTCGCCACTAGGCGCGCGTCCAGGTCCACGAGCTCTTCACCAAGCCGGTTCATCGCGCCCATCGCCTCCTGAAAGAGCTCGTGGTGAACAATGCTCCTTTCTCGCGCCGACTTGAGCATGCTGCTGACTCCATCCTCCGCCACGGGGACCGCGGAAGGGGCCCGAAGTGGCTCGCCCCCTTCTAGCAGGGGGTTGGGGGCTGGCACCCACCCAGTTGCAGGCCAGGCCTCGCGAGGAACCCGAATGAGTGAAGGCCCGCTGCTTGAAGAGGAGCCCAAGACAGAAGCCATCCAGCCGCCGTCCACGACCAGGGGAGGAACCCTTGGCACACTTGTTGTATTCCAAGCAAGGCCGCAGAGGAGGGACGGCGAAGGCGCAAGCTCAAGGCGCCTTGTCGACAGGCTGGCTTCCCCGGTTGGCTCCACACCGTGAGCAGAGCGCGGGCTTGAAGCTCTAGAGTCTAGCAGGAGAAGTGAAGTGAGAGGAGGCTACTTCTCAGGAGATCTTGCGGCCTTGGCGGAAGGAATCCTGAAGAGATATCATCGGGAAGGGAAGCAGCATGCGGAGAATCACCAAGATAAGGTACTTACTCGTCAACGGCGATGTACTTTCTCCGTTTTAGCGGCCCGAAGGTGCCGCTGCTTGGGGACCCCTTCCTCTTGCGGAGCTCTTTGAAGTCCACGCAAAGCCGACCGAAGCGCTGGACATGATGGCCTGCACGAGGTGCGACTGGAGAAGCGCTCGAAGGGCTAGTGTCGGTGTCAAAACTGGCGGATCTCGGGTAGGGGGTCCCGAACTATGCGTCTAGGCCGGATGGTAACAGGAGGCAGGGAACACTTTGTTTTACCCAGGTTTGGGCCCTCTCGATGGAGGTAATACCCTACTCCTGCTTGATTAATATTGATGATATGGGTAGTACAAGAGTAGATCTACCACGAGATCAAGGAGGCTAAACCCTAGAAGCTAGCCTATGGTATGATTGTTGTGTATGGAGTTGATTGCCTATGGACTACAACCCTCCAGTTTATATAGACACCGGATAGGGTTAGGGTTACATAAAGTCGGTTACAATGGTAGGAGATCTTGAATATCCGCATCGCCAAGCTTGCCTTCCACGCCAAGGAAAGTCCCATCCGGACACGGGACGAAGTCTTCAATCTTGTATCTTCATAGTCCAGGAGTCCGGCTGAAGGTATAGTCCGGCTACCCGAACACCCCCTAATCCAGGACTCCCTCAGTAGCCCCTGAACCAGGCTTCAATGACGACGAGTCCGGCGCGCAAATTGTCTTCGGCATTGCAAGGCGGGTTCCTCCTCCAAGTTCTTCATAGAAGATTGTAAACACCAAGAGTGGTGTCCGGTTCTGCAAAATAAGCTTCCACATATTGCCATAGAGAGAATAATATAAACACAAATCAAATATGCTGACGTATTCCGTAGTGGGCCATCACACTACGGCCAAGTCCTTTACTCGAATCGTTTTTACTTTTCCACCTCAGCATGTTTTGCGAGGCGGTTTTCTTGGCACGTCTTGTCAAAGCAGAGATCGTGTGCCCTTTTTACGGGATTCTCATCAATACGGACATGGGTAATCCAATCGTGCCACTTATCACGGTGCTTGGGAGGCAAGCGAGTTTTACCAGGCAGGTGGGGACGCACAACCGCATCCGCCCATATAATGGGATAAGGGTCCACCTTTTTACCTACGCCTTCTTCCTCCTTAGCCTATCCATCTCCTGCGCACTCGAGCTCCAGCGCCCAAGCCCGCACTTCCTACCTCAACCTTCTCCAGCAATGTCCAGAGCGGGAGGCAAGTGGATGGTCTCCTCCGTCATGGAGGGCCATGTCAAAAAGCTAAGGAAGGCCAGATACTTGTCCAAAGACATCGCGCACCGGCTTCCCGAGGAGGGGCAGCTTCTCCCCACCCCAAGGCCCCATGAGAGGGTAGTATTCCTTCCCCACTTCCTCCGCGTACTGGGTTTTCCACTCCACCCATTTGTCCGGGGGCTCATGTTCTACTACGGCCTGGATTTCCACGATCTGGCCCCGAACTTCATCCTCAACATCTCGGCGTTTATCGTCGTGTGCGAGGCTTTCCTCCGCGTCCGCCCTCATTTCGGCCTCTGGCTCAAGACCTTCAACATCAAGCCCAAGGTGGTGTGCGGCAGCCAGGCGGAGTGCGGAGGCGCCATGGCGGGCAAGATGGCCAACATCCTATGGCTCGAGGGCTCCTTCGTGGAGACCCTGAAGGGGTGGCAATCATGGTGGTTTTACATCACCGAGCCGCGCGATCCGAAATGGATCGCAGCCCCCGAGTTCCGATCCGGACCCCCCACGCGGCTTATGTCCTGGAAAGAGACGGGCCTATCGTGGGCTGACGAAGAAGAGGTGACCGGATTGCAAACATGCATCCAGTCCCTGGTGAACAAGCCAATCCGGCTTGTTAATGTAATCCAGGTTATGCTCGTCCGCCGGATCCTCCTATGCCAACAACGGGATTTTAATCTGTGGGAGTTCGTCCCAGCGCAGCACCAAACCCTTAACAGGCTCTTCGACACAACGTATGAAGACGTCTGGAAGGTGCTAACCAAAGGCGCTGAGGCTCCCACATCCGCTTCCGAGCACCGCGGATACAGCTCACAATGTCACGCTAGCGAGGTAAGCTATTTTCACCTTTTACAGGATGTTAAGTTTTTTCATAGTTTGACTCTATGCGGGATCTAAACTCCCTTTACCTTTGACAGGCTTGGCGGGCGATATCCGGACCAATTAACTGTCCGGCTCCGCTGCCCGAAGACCCAGCCCCAGCTCTTCTAGTGAAGCTGCTGGTTCCGGCACCTTATGTGGTGCCGGAGAAGAAGGCCAAGAAGAAGAAGGCCACGGGGACTCGAAAGAGTTCCCGGCATATGGTGGTGTCGGACTCGTTGTCCAACAAGTCCGAGACGCACTCCTCCCGTGGAGACGAGGAGGAGGAAGAAGAAACCTCTCCCCCTCCAGCGGGGGGAGGAAAGAAGAGGAAGGCCGCCCCAGTAGGGGGGGCGAAGGGTCCAAGAAGAGGAAAACCCCTCCGCCGGACTACGCCCCCGACGCCAACGAGGACAAAGAGGAGTGGCCGGACAGGACCAGGCGTCCGGCGAAATTGTAAGTGTTAGGATACCAGAGTAACTCATGATATTCCTTTTGTTGCACAGCTTTCCCTAATGTCGAATATAATCATGCAGCCCGCCCCAGGCGGAACTCAACGAGTCGTCGAGCGGCTGCTTGGATTCATCAGACGTGAACTCAGTTCCGCCCGCCGTCTCCCCCCGCACTGCGGATGATGCCGAAGTGGCATCGCAACGAGCTCCGGGGCAGGAGGAGGTGGTCCTGGAGGAGCCGCAAGGCGACCTCCCGGACTCCAGGAGTAAAGGGGACAAGACCCCCCAGGGCTCCAAGTCCGGCTTTATGCCGGACACCGTGTCGGAGTCTTCAACAGTTCCGGACTGCGGTAGGCAAACTCCTTCCAAGAGGAGCAAGTCTTCTGAGCCGGCGGCCTCCGTCCAACCGGAGGTGCCGGACAATCTGCTGGAGGTGCTTGACGGCGCCTCCATCGACGAGGAGCACCATACTGTAATGAGTACGGTGATCCAGAAGGTTCAGTCCGCCAAGAGCGGACTGAGTGAAGCTTGTGCTAGCCTCCTAACAGGCTTCGAGGTAAGTAAATGATATGTAAAAATATTACCGCATAGACAGTAGCCCCTGATGCTCTGTTTGGCGTTCGGAAAGAAAAGCCGAATAGAGGATCTAGTAAATTTCGCAGGAGTCTAACAAAAAGAGTCAATATGCGTATGCAGGCTTCGCTGCTATCCACCGCCGCACTGACTGCGGAGGTGGGTGTCCTGAAGCAGGACCTCGAGCGGACCGAGCAAGAGCTCGGCCTTGCCAAGCGGCAGCTCAAGGACAAAGAAGGTAAGAAATACCTTACAGAAAAAGTGCCTATAGAGAGGCGTGATTGCAAAAAATAACAGGATTGCACTGCTTATTATAGTGGCCACGACTGAGGTGGCGACCCTCAAGCAGGCGTTGTCCAAGGCCGAAAAGAAAACGGCCGCAGAGCGCACCGAGCAAGAGAAACTTGGGGCTCAGGTCTGCGAGGTGCAGCAAGAGCTTCAGGCTCTCATGAAAAAACATGAGAGTTTGGAGCTTGAGTCAAAGACCCAAGTGTCCGAGCTCGCGGCGGCCCTTGAGACTGCCAAGTCTGCCAAGGCCGAAGCCCAAAAGGCCCTTCAAGAGTTGGAGGAGATGAAGAAGATAGCAGCGGGTAAGGCATTCTTTATGCAAAGCAGAAATATAAAAGTAAACTACTTGTTACTTACCCGAATCCGGAGTTCTCCAGGGGCATTCGCAGATCTTCCCCGCAGCGTATCCGACGCCGCCGCATTCTACCGAGCTGAAGAGGGCAGCTCGACAGAGAAGGTGTTCTGGTCTCAGTATGCTGAGGTCGGACACCTTGTGCCCTTGAGTGACCAGCTGAAACAGCTGGTCGAGCTCCACAAGGCGGCCGAACAGGCCATGAAGGGCTTCATAGTTCGGCTGTGGCCCGGAGAGGCCCTGCCTGGGAGCTACTTCGGGCTGGTGCGGCGGCTGGTGGAGGCCTGTCCAAGGCTCGAGGTCATCAAGCGGTCTGTCTGCATCGAAGGAGCCCGTAGGGCCCTTGCCCGTGTGAAGGTGCACCAGGGTAAGCTGGACGGTGAGAAGCTTGTGAGGGACGGGCCGCCGCCGGGGAAGGAGCATCGCAAGCCCGAGAACTATTACAAGGATGTTCTTGCAGGTGCCCTCCTTGTGGCGGATGAATGTACCAAGGATGTAATTTTTGAATAAACTCGCTCTTCTTTATCCTGTGCGCTGAAAACTTGTTCATAGGCGTTTTAAGCAATGCTTGTTGAATTTAAAATATTATTTTCTGTGCGGCCGTTTATCAAAAAATTGAGAGATGTCCAGTCGTCGGCTTCTGCCCCCATGCCACTAGTGCTAGGGTGTTCGGGATAAACCTGAGCACTCTTTTTCCCATAGTTGGGTCCTTCGAGGGAGGCGCTCAGCACAACGAACCAGGCAATCGGACTATAATGTTTGAACACTCTCACTTAGCCATAGAACTTTATAATTTTAAATTTCGGCGAAGCCCCTAGTTCGGAAGACCGAGTTCGGGGCGCTATCCACGCCTTGGCCGGACAAAATCCGGCTCCTCGCTCGAAGCGGCATAAGTCTTTAGGGACTCGAAAAAACTCTCGAACAGCGACCGGTCTCTCGCCTCATCATGACAGTCAGTTTTAGCTTTCTCCACTGAGGTGCTTAACCCAGCTCAACCGGGGCACAATCACAGTGGTTCTCCTAGTGCTACCTTAGCCGATATAGCGGAATGTAAGGCAGCAAAACATAGGAGCCGGGCAAACCCAACTATTGACCCAAATCATGATTCGGAGCCGATGCATATAGTGCTATAAGTTCGGCGTGCCGCACTTGTGAAAGTGTACGGACTTCTCACACCATATTAAAGGGTACTGAAGCCCCTGGCGTACTTGCCGTACCACAGTGTACGGGTGCAACATGTCATTGATGAACATATATAAAAGAGAGTAATGCAGAAAATAGAAAAAAGCTATGCATTGTTTATAGAGAGGCTATTTATCAAAGCCGAACGATACAAGGAGTGCGATAAGCAAAAAGATATTTGGACTATTCAGTATGTCCTGACCAGGGGCAGGCCGCGGAATTGTATTTAAAACAGGTATACTGCTCGTAACAGAGACCACCTGGGAGTTCCATAATGCGGCGTGGCTTGTCTGCCTCCCTGGATCTTGCATCGTTTGTGCGGCAGTCGAATTGCCGAACAGGTCGTCCGAAGTGTGGAGTCCTGAAAGTAAGAAAAATTTAAAAAAAAGAATCCGGCAGCCCCTAGTACGTTTTAAGCCGTATTTTGGGCGTGCCGTTATTGTGCCCCTTCCCCTGTGCCCATGGTATTTCAAGGGCGTAGTTATGTACGCGAGGTACTGGTTTCACTATGTCACGAAAGCTGGGGTTGGGGCCGCATTGCTACGCTTGCTCTGGGTGTGCCAGGCTGTTCTGCTGTGGGTTACTCCAGGCGCGCTTGGCAGTGTCTGACTTTTTAATGGCCGGACTGGAGAATTGCCTGAGAAGGCTACTATGTACCTCCGCTGCGAGAGCCGCCGTATGCTCCTCCGTACGGAGGGAGCGTTCGGTGTTTCCGTTGACCGTAATTACTCCTCGAGGGCCTGGCATCTTGAGCTTGAGATATGCATAGTGCGGCACCGCATCGAACTTTGCGAATGCGGTTCGTCTGAGCAGGGCGTGATAGCCACTGCGAAACGGGACTATATTGGAGATTAACTCTTCGCTTCGGAAATTGTCCGGGGATCCGAAGACCACGTCAAGTGTTACTGAGCCTGTACAGTTGGCTTCTACACCTGGTATAACGCCTTTAAAGGTCGTTCTTGTGCGCTTAATCCTTGAGGGATCTATGCCCATTTTCCGCACTGTATCCTGATAAAGCAGGTTCAGGCTACTGCCGGCGTCCATGAGGACTCTTGTGAGATGAAATCCGTCGATGATTGGGTCGAGAACCAATGCGGCGAAGCCGCCATGATAGATGCTAGTGGGATGGTCCCTTCAATCAAAAGTGATCGGGCAGGAGGACCATGGGTTGAACTTTGGGGCGACTGGCTCTATCGCGTATATGTCCCGTAGCGCACGCTTCCGCTCCCGCTTGGGAATGTGGGTTGCGTATATCATGTTCACTGTCCGCACTTGTGGGGGAAAGCCCTTCTGTCCATTGTTGTTCGGCGGCTTGGGCTCCTCGTCGTCGCTGTGCAGCCCCTTGTCTCTGTTTTCGGCCCTTAACTTGCCTGCCTGCTTGAACACCCAACAATCCCTGTTAGTGTGATTGGCTGGCCTTTCGGGGGTGCCATGTATCTGGCACAAGCGATCGAGTATTCGGTCCAAACTGGACGGGCCCTGAGTATTCTTTTTGAATGGCTTTTTCCGCTGACCGGATTTATAGCCTCTGAATCCGGCATTGACTGCCGTGTCTTCATTGCTGTCGCTGTTAACGCGGCGTTTTTGCTTATTCCGACGTGTCCTGCCACTTTTGTCCTAGGTATCTGAATTACCAGGGTTCTTTGATAAGTTGTTACTGCGAGCTAGCTAGTTGTCTTCTCCCGTGCAAAAGTGGGTCATGAGTGTCGTGAGGGCTGCCATGGATTTCGGCTTTTCCTGTCCCAGGTGCCGGGCAAGCCACTCGTCGCAGATGTTATGCTTGAAGGCTGCTAGGGCCTCTGCGTCCGGACAGTCGACTATCTGGTTTTTCTTTGTTAGGAACCGTGTCCAGAATTGTCTGGCCGATTCTTCTGGCTGCTGAATTATGTGGCTTAAGTCGTCGGCATCCGGCGGTCGCACGTAAGTGCCCTGGAAGTTGTCAAGGAATGCGGCTTCCAGGTCCTCCCAAGAACTGATTGAGTCTGCTGGCAAGCTGTTAAGCCAATGCCGGGCCGGTCCTTTAAGTTTGAGCGGGAGGTATTTGATGGCGTGTAGATCATCGCCGCGTGCCATGTGGATGTGAAGGAGATAATCCTCGATCCATACCGCCGGGTCTGTTGTGCCATCGTATGATTCGATGTTTACGGGTTTGAAACCCTCCGGGATTTTATGATCCATTACTTCATTCGTGAAGCATAGCGGGTGTGCGGCGCCTCTGTACTGGGCTATATCATGACGCGGCTCGGAAGAGCTATGTCTGTTGTGTTTGGCCCGGCCGGATTTGTTGTATCTGGAGTGAAGATCATTGTCACATGTCGTAGGGCGCCTGCGCGATCCGTAGATCGATCTTGTTTGTCTTGCCTTATCCTCCAGTATGTCTTGCAGGTCGGGCGCATTTTCCCGTGCCTTAGTTGAGCGGCTTCGGGGCATGGCTTGGGTGGAAGGCTGAGAGGCTTCTCTGTCGCGGCCGCGAGGTGGCCGGTCTGCCATGTCATGCGTTGGTGATGTAGGTGCTTCCTCATCTGATCGGGGTAGCGGCCTGCGCTTCGGGTAACTCTTGGAGGGGCGTTCGAGTTCATACTCTTCGGCCGCAAGGACTTCAGTCCATTTGTCAACTAGCAAATCTTGGGCAGCTCTAAGCTGTTGCTGCTTTTTCTTGAGGCTGCTTACCGTGGATAAAAGCCTGCATTTAAAACGCTCTTGTTCGGCGGGGTCTGATGGTATGACGAATTCGTCGTCATCGAGGCTTGCCTCGTCTTCGGAGGGAGGCGTATAGTTATCATCCTCGACCTCTCGGTCTGCCGCTCTCTCATGAGGGCTGACTTCTCCATCTTCCTGTGCCGAATCTTGCTGAGGTGGGTGTTCTTCGGTGCTGTCCGGGGTAGTATTATCTCCCGTGCCGGAATCATCGTTTTTGCTTTGGCGGGATTTAGAGCGGCGCCGCTGACGTCGGCGCTTTGTCTGTTTCTTGGGGGCGTCATCCCCCAATGTTCCATCGCCATCTCCATCTTTTGGAGTATCCACCATATATATGTTATATGACGAGGTGGCCTTCCAGCGCCCTACAGGTGCTGGTTCCTGTTCGTCTCCTACATCGTCATCCATGCCGTCGATGTCTTCGGAGCTGAAGTCAAGCATGTCGGTTAGATCGTCGACAGTGGCTACAAAGTGGGTGGTGGGTGGGCTTTGAATTTCCTCATCGTCCGTATTCCACCCTCGCTGACCGTAGTCCGGCCAGGGCTCTCCTGATAAAGAGAGAGAGACTTAAGAGAATTCAGGATGTCGCCAAAAGGCGAATGCTGAAAGATGTCTGCGGTGGTGAACTCCATTATCGGCGCCCAATCGGATTCGATTGGCAGGGGCGCGGGGGGTTCGGAGTCCGGGGAGGAGTCCGGATCTTCGGAGTCACGGGCCGTGCATAGTGCGGGGCTAGCGTTCGGCTTGATAGCTTTCGGGGTCGCAGCCCCTGAGGTGACGTCCAACCGTTCATCCTCGATTGGCGCAATAGGCTTCGAGTTAGGGGTCAGAACCGATGCGTGTGCGGCCTCCAGGATACTGTCCGGGGGCAGAGCTAGATCATGCCCCTCGAGATAGTGCGGCGCGCTTGGCCGTGGCTCGAACCCGTCGAAGATCAAGTCTCCGCGGATGTCGGCCGTGTAGTTTAAACTTCCAAACCTGACCTGATGGCCAGGGGCGTAGCTTTCGATCTGCTCCAGGTGGCCGAGCGAATCGGCCCGCAGAGCGAAGCCGCCGAAGACGAAGATCTGTCCGGGGAGAAAAGTCTCACCCTGGACCGTATCATTGTTGATGATCAAAGGAGCCATCGGGCCTAAAGGCGATGACACAGAGGAACCCTCAATGAAAGCACCAATGTCGGTGTCAAAACCGGCGGATCTCGGGTAGGGGGTCCTGAACTGTGCGTCTAGGCCGGATGGTAACAGGAGGCAGGGAACACTTTGTTTTACCCAGGTTCGGGCCCTCTCGATGGAGGTAATGCCCTACTCCTGCTTGATTAATATTGATGATATGGGTAGTACAAGAGTAGATGTACCACGAGATCAAGGAGGCTAAACCCTAGAAGCTAGCCTATGGTATGATTGTTGTGTATGGAGTTGATTGCCTACGGACTACAACCCTCCGGTTTATATAGACACCGGATAGGGTTAGGGTTACATAAAGTCGGTTACAATGGTAGGAGATCTTGAATATCTGCATCGCCAAGCTTGCCTTCCACGCCAAGGAAAGTCCCATCCGGACACGGGACAAAGTCTTTAATCTTGTATCTTCATAGTCCAGGAGTCCGGCTGAAGATATAGTCCGGCTACCCGAACACCCCCTAATCCAAGACTCCCTCAGGCAGCCTCGGGAGCGCCAAGCTGAGGGGAGCCATCAGGCCCTGCCTCACAGCGACCTGTCGAGGTCTCAGGAGCCCCGGCCTCTGGAGACGCGGGCTGCATCGCCTCCTCAACCGCCGCCCTAGGGCAAGAGTCGCGAGCTCCTGAGGACGACGCCTCTGGAGACCTGGGCGGCATCAGCATCTCGGCACCTTCACCATCGGCCCCCAGTGGTGCTCACCCCCCTGCATCCATACTTGGGGTGAGCTCGACGCCGGTGGCAGGGAGAGGAACCACGACGATGGGGTTCTCACAGGGCCCCACGAGGCCGATTGGACGCAGCCCCCACTCATCAAAGGCGGGCATCTGCTCCGCGAATGTTGCCTTATTCAAGCAGCGGTACAGAAGGCAACTCTTCCTTGGCATGTTGTCTGGCAACGGGACACCCGTCAGGACCTCGAGCATCGTTCTCCGTGCCTCAAGGGGGAGCCTGGACTCCTGAAGTCTCATGTGGTCCTTGCTGTTGAGCAAGGCCCACATCGGTTGAGAATGGCGCTGAAGTGGAGCGATTCGGTGCCAGATGAACTTCTTCACCACCATAGGCGCAGTCACATCAAGGTCCTTGAGCCACTTCAGCCCGAGCCAGACAGGGGCAATGCGTGAACCGGTGAGCCTTCGATGGCACCAACCGAAGCTGGGAATAGCGGGCGCTGACGGAGAAGAGAGCAGGGGTTGAGCACTCCGACATCAACAAATACCCACCGTATACGAAACCCGCTCATGGATGGTGGGAGCTCGAAGTCAATCCCCACGCCGGCCGTTGCCGCCATGGCCTGAAAGCTTAGGCATCCTGAGCTCTGTCGGGGATCAATCAAGTGCAGCGAGAAGAAGTGGCGGAGAAGGGCCTCTGAAGGGGCAATGCCTACCATGGCCTCGCAAACAAAGGCGAAGACGGCGAGAAGGGTCACTGATTGAGGATCAAGTTGCAGCATGTGGATCTGATAATGCACAAGCACAACGTTGAAGAAGACGGAGAAAGGAGGGACCAGCCCGGCCCAAAGGGCGTCGATGAAGAATGGGGCCTCGGTGGCTGCCCGGTCAATGCGAGCACGAGACGCAGGCCAAGCCACCGTCTTTCCCCACTCATTGAAGCTGGAGGCGAGCATGGGACGCACCTTGCCCATGGCCTCCTTGTTGAGCACCAGCTATCAGCCAACTGCGGGCTCGGCGGCCGGAGGCGCACTAGCCGAAGACAGAGGTTTCTTCCCCTTATCCGCTTGTGTCGGCGCCATCACTACAAAAAAAAGACACATCCGTGACATTTTGGGCCGAACGAAATTTTTTTCTGTCATACATATGACACTTCTATGACGATAATTATGAAAAAACCCGGTATCATCATAGATGTGGTGGGCTCCTACTTCTATGACAAAAAATCATGACAGAAAATGGGCTTTTCGTCCTGGGTGGGCCGGAGACGCAGCTGCATGACATTCTTTGGGCCGTCCATGACAGGAAAAACCGTGGTAGAAGCGAGGGCGAGGAAAATTTCGGGGAGTTCCCGGTTACGGTGGGAGCTCAGGGGCCGAGCGATGCGCGTTTCTCTCGTACACGTACGCGCGTGTGTGCGAGGCGTTGGCTCTAACTGAACCCGAGCGAGGCGTTGGGTTCTAACTGAACCCGAGCAATTGCACTGCAGGCTACGCGTTACTGAACCCGAGCAATCGATCGATGGCTGTTAACTGAACCCGATCGAGCGATTCCTTCGCTACTGCTGCTAACTGAAGCCGATCGATGCTGCCTCTGGATGAACAGTGAGCATTGCGGGGGTTTTGGATGAACAGTTCCCGGTGGGGGTGGATGAACAAGACCCCGTGGTGTTGCCTCTGGATGAATAGGACCCCGATTGATTGAGTCGGTTGGGGCTGGATGAACAGGACCCCGTGGAGGGCTGGATGAACAGGACCACCCCGTGGAGGGCAGGATGAACAGTAGCCCGTGGAGGGGTGGTTGAACAGGAGCCCGTGGAGAGGGCTGGTTGAACAGTAGCCGGTGGAGTAGCGTGCGGTGAAGGCTGGATGAACAGGAGCCCGTGGATGAACACTCGCAGGTAGAGGCTGGAGGAGGTCGACGGTGGATGAACAGTAGCTCATGGAGGCTGGAGGGGGTCGACCGTGGAGATGAACAGTATCCCGTGGAGTCCCGTTTTGCGGTACACCACACCCCTCCCGATGAACAGGACCCCCGTTTCGACCGTAGCGCTCCAACACAAGTCCGTTTCGTCCGTTTTGCGGTACGCCACACCCCTCCCGATCAACAGGACCCCTGTTTCGACCGTAGGAGGTCCGTTTCCTCCGTTTTGCCGTATGCCAGACCCCTCCCGATGAACAGGATCCCGTTTCAAACGTGGCCGGTCGAACACAAGGCCGTTTCCTCCGTTTTGCGGTACGCCAGGCCTCGTTTCCATCGCCTGTTCCGTCCAAGCCCTCCCGATGAACACGACCACGCATTCCGTTCTGACCCAGCCGGTTGGCTCCCACGCGTTTTGTTGCCTCCCCATGAACACGACACATTCTGTTGCCTCCCCACGAACACGACGCATTTCGTTTCCTCCCCATGAACACGACAACGACGTTGTTTCTCCATTTCGACCCAGCCATGTACACGAGCCCTGGCCGTACGTATGCGCGAGTAGGCGTTCGAGACCCCGCCCGTATGTACACATACGTGGCCGTATGTTCTTTCTTGCACCCTGGCCGTTGTACGTACGTGTACATGCTACGTGCGCGGCTCTACTACGACACGTGTGTGCCTCTACATCGACCAGTATGTACGTACATGTTCGCGGCCAGAATGACAACGCTACGTACGCTTCGACCAGGTGGGTCCCGACTGTCAGGCACTTCCTTGCCTGCGAAGATGTAGCTGGTGGGTCCCAGCAGTTAGGGGGCGAATCATTTTTTTTCCGGACGCACTTCCTTGCGTGCGAAGATGTAGCTGGTGGGTCCCAGCAGTCAGTGGGAAAGATTTTTTTGTGAAATACAGTGGCCCGTCCGATGGGTCCGTGATGTCAGGTGGAGGGATCATTATTTTCCGTGTAATAAGGAGGCACTTCCTTGCTGCGCCCGTGGACCCAGCTGTCAGCCTATCCATGTACAGTCCATGTCCGATGGAAGTCATTCGTTGACCACGTTGACCACGCCGCACCGAGAGCACCAGGGTGGTGGACGATGGCGAGGCCTAGTAAGGGGACGACACGGAGGCAGGGAAGACTCAGCAGTTGTTTCCCACGTGAAGGGGAGTACGACTGTACGAGGGTTTACTGGTTCGTCTGCCGTCGCCGGAGAATAACAGCAGGTGTGGGTGAGTAGAGGGATGGCTAGGCCAGCGATGGGAGTACGGTCGGGCGGTGAGGCCTGCACGGCAGCACAGCCGGCCGCGAGGAGGAGGGAGCAGGCAGTCCCGTCGGCGCTTGTTTGAGCGGCTGGAGCAGGAAGAGCAGAGATTGAATAAGCACGACGGCCGTTGGATGGACATCCAACAGTCAGTGCTTGTGCGTCAGCCTTTTTTTTAGGAAAGCCTCAAATCTGTGGAAAATAGCATACAGCCCATCTGCCATTATTTCTAATAATTTACAGCCAGTTGCTAATTCTTAAGGTTTTTTTTGGAGCCCATATTCTTTTTATTAGCATTACAGCCCATATTGTGGCAACGGTTAAAAAATTATACGAAATTTTGCATATTTCAGTGCGGTCCGAACTGTTTTTAATCCCGAAATTTTGACTCACATTCAAACTGATTTTGAAAATAAATATATATCAATATAAAATCCAACAAATTCTCCATGCATAAAAATTAATGTAACTTAAAATCTTGAAATGAAAAAAAAAGATATTTGAAACTAATTGCCGGTTTGATGTGTTTAAAAAATGTACAACCCATTTCTCATTACTAATGGGCCATTTTCTCGGCCAGCCGAATGAAAGCTCTCCTCGTCTTGAAAGATTTGCAGCCCAACAGGCCTGACAAAGCGACTTACTTGGCAAATCACAAAAAAACTGGGCTGTGGCCGTGGACCCAGCTGTCAGCCTCTCCATGTATAGTACTCTTCCAATGGAAGTCGTTCCTTGACCACGTTGACCACACCGCGCGGAGAGCACCACGGCGGTGGACAACGGCGAGGCCTAGGAAGGGGACGATGCGGCAGTGGAAGCCCGCACGGAGAGGACTACAAGGGTTCACTGGTTCGGCTGCGATGTGAGGCTGTCGTCGCCGCAGGGCCTGGCCAGCGGTGGGAATAGTAGGGGCGGTGAGGCCTCTGCGGCAGCACAGCTGGCCACGAGAGGAAGTATCATGCGGCACAACCAGCGCTGCTTTGGGCGGCTGGAGCAAGAAGACCAGAGGTTGAAGAAGCACTACGGCCGTTGGATGGACATCGTACGGTCACTGGAGCTAGAATCGTTCATATTGACTAAGTTGACAAAGCCCATCATCCCCGTCAACTTAGTAGGCCCGTAAGTCAGCCTCCCAGCAAGGAGGGTTCCAGCTAGCCGAGGGAGTAATCATTTTTTTTGTGCGTAATAAGGAGGCACTTCCGATGGGTCCGAGATGACAGCGGGGGGAATGTTTTTTTCGCAAAATACGGTGGCCCGTCCGGTGGGTCCCAGCAGTCAGGGGGAAACGATTTTTTCGCAAAGTACTGGTGGCCCGTCCAGTGGGTCCCTGCTGTCAGGTGGAGGAATCATTATTTTCCGCATAATAAGGAGGCACTTCCTTGCTGCTGCCGTGGACCCAGCTGTCAGCCTCTCCACGTACAGTCCACGTCCGATGGAAGTCGTTCCTTAACCATGTTGACCACGCCGTGCCGAGAGCACCAGGGCGGTGGACGACAGCGAGGCCTAGGAAGGGGACGACGTGGAGCCGGTGAAGACGCGGCAGTGGATGCCAACGCGGAGAGGAGTATGAGGGTTCACTCGTTCGGCTGCGATCGCTGCAGGGCCTGGCCAACGGTGGGAATAGTAGGGGGTGGTGAGGCCTCCGCGACAGCACAGCCGGCCACGGGAGGCAGGAGCAGGCGGCACGACCGGCGCTGCTTTGGGCGGCTGGAGCAAGAAGACCAGAGGTTGAAAAAGCATTACGGCCATTGGATGGACATCGTACGGTCACTGCAACTAGAATCATTTATATTGACTAAGTTGACAAAGCCCTTGGTACGTCAACTTAGTAGGCCCACAGGTCTGCTTTCGAAACGGTGCGCCCCAGATGTCAGGGGGAGGAATCATTTTTTGGGCGGGTGAAGCTAGAATATCCGAGATTGAAGAAGAAGCACGGCATCCGTTGTATGGACATCCAACGGCCACTACTGCTAGAATCGTGTGTTGACTATAAGTTGACAAAGCCTTGCATACACGACAGCTCTGTTTTTTTAAGGGACGCGTCAACTTAGTAAGGCCAAAAGTGTGTGGCAGAGAACTTATAGCCCATTTGAGATTTGTAAGAATGTGTAGCCCGTTTTTGAATTCTAATGGAATTTACTACAGCCCATTTACAGTTTGTTAAAAGTACAGCCCATTTCAACCAACCGTTCAAAACAGAATTCAATAAAATTTCCCACATTTTGATGGGATCCGAAATATTTTTATCCCGAAATTTCTAGTCAGATTAAATACAATTTCAATATAAATTTATATTACGTAAAAATCCAACGAAACATTGCGCTCGCAACAATTAATGAAATTAAAATTTTCAATATCCAAAAATAATATTTTATAAAGTAATCACGTGTTTGGTGCATTTTTTTATAGTTACTGCCCAGTTTTTATAATTACATCCCATTTATTATTTCTTAAAGCCCATTTTCTTGTTAAGCCTAATGCATCCCTCCTAGGAATGATTTGCGGCCCAGCGGGGCGAAGAATAACAACTTGACCTTGCTGGGTATTCCTAAAAAAAGTATAGTTGGGCTAGCCATTTTCAGCTTGAAAAAAATTAATATCTGGGCTGGATATCTGGCCTGGGCTAGATGGGCCACAGCCCGCCCAGTTAATACCTGCAGCGATGTTTTCGTTGTTGTTCAGAGGAGAAAAATTAATATCTGGGCTAAACATCAAAAAACCCTGCAGTGCTCACACCTCAAAAACACAAATACTGCTCGAGCTGCTTGGTCCCAGCTGTCGGCCGCTTCTTGTTCAATTCTCTCGTTTATTGACTACTACATAGGTTGACAATGGTGTGGGACCGTGATGTCAGGAAACCAGGGGGAAGCAAAATAAATTACTCCAGCGAGCGCTTCCACCTCTGCCTCGTTGTCTCCCGTGGAAACCCCTTTCCTCCCTTTTTTTGCTTGGGCAAGGACCAATGCATGTAGCATGTCCATGTGGTTATTAGGCAAGAAATAAAAGCACTTTGCATGCTATGAATTACGATGGCCTACATGGGTAGCTAATAAGGCATCCTCTTAACTGCTGTGATTAAATGTTGTGTTTAGAAGAGAGAAATATTCTTCTTTTCCACCAATCTGCATGCACCTAGGTCGTGATGCACCTTCTAATGCGACTTATTCACCTAGTCGGAGGTAGTATAGTTTTATACATATATATAATAAGGAGGCACTTGCGTACGTGAGGCTATGGACTTGGTGGGTCCCCGTTGTCATCCTCTCCAAGTAAAGTCATCTCCTCGCCCGCACGCGCTTTCCGCCCGAAACAGTCAGCACCGCATGCCCCGCTTCCCGGTGCAGGCGATTGCTCCGCCTTCAAACGACACAAGTGCCATCCGTCCGTCCATCTGCCGCCCACATTAATGATACGCGGTTGCCGAGGCAGCTACTCCGGCGCCACACATCCGTCCCTCCGCCCGCCCACCATTGCTATATAAACTGCTGCGCCGGCCATAGCCGCAGTCATCCGCATCCGTTCCCTTTCTCTTGTCCACACCACTACTGCCCACCATGGCTTCCTCGCGCTCCAGCGCTCTTCGGGACGGGCGGACGATGGACCACAAGGAGATGGCAGCCATTGCTGTCGACCGGCTGGCCGGCAGGCAGCCGGAGGACAACGACGTCCCAATGGAGAACATGGTAGTCGATGATCCGGCGCCAACCCCCTCCTCGGCGCCATCCTCGCCGGTGCATTGCACCATGACCATCGGCGAAGCCCGTGCCCAATATATGGACAGTGTGAGGCAGATGCGTCAGGAGCAGTTCTGGGAGGTGCAGGCCGACGCCGCCTACAACCACCATCTCCTCCAGGAGCACCTGCAGGCGGAGGAGCAGATCGCCGTGGAGCGGGCGGAGCAGGAGGCGCTGCTCGACTCGTACCGCTCCGCTCGCAAGGGCCGCCTCGAGCGCTGGCAGTACCGCATGCGGGTGCAGGAGGCTACGGCCGCCTACAAAGAGGCTAGCAAAGAGGGCGATGAAGCGGGCGAGGCGTTGTTTGGTGAGACCGGGGACGAGGCAGAGGACAATGCCGGCTCCGACGAGTCCCCTCTCCGCTGCGTCGATGAGGCCCTGCTCCACCGAGGCCCCGTGGTGCCAACAACGAGGAAGAGGACACCGCCGGCTCCGCCGAGGCCCCGCCCCACCAACAACGAGGCAGAGGACAACACCGGCTCAGTCGAGGCCCCACCCTGCCGGCAACGCGGGGGAGGATTTCCACCGCTCCGCTGAGGCGCCGCCCACCGGCAACGAGACAGAGGACATCGCCGGCTCCGCCGAGGCCCCGCCCCGCTGCCAACGAGGCCGCGCCACACAGAAAACGAGAAAGAGTAGAACACAGTAGGTCGCCGTCGCTCGGGTCCAAGTAAGGCCACTGCTGCTACCCTCCTGTTGAAGCCAAGCTAGGCGGGTTGACCATTGACGTCTGGTTAGCTTCTTGGCGGCAACATGGAGTCGGGGAGTTCTGCTGGAGAATAACGCTGCTTCTACTTAACAGCTGGTGCAGTTGGCTGACTGACACGTGGGCCCAACTGACCACATGTCAGTTACGCAACTGCACCTGCAGTTAAGTCACTGAAGCTTCTGTTCGGCTCAGCGGGACACAGGTGGGTAGCTTCGGTTAATTAATTATACCTCCAGCGCACCCCTTTTTAGTTGAAGAATGTACGAAATGTAATGAAATCTGGCATGTTTATATGAAATCCGACCGTGTATGAATGAATTTATTTCAATTAGTTCGAATTCCTGTATCACTGGCATTGGATGAACATGCAAAACAATACGTACTAGCATTATTCCCAGGGTGATCACCTCGTTTGCACCAGTTTCACATGTACTCCCTCCGGTCCTTTCTAGTCTGCATACAAGTTTTGTCTGCAGTCAAAGGATCTCTACTTTGACCAATCTTATACAAAAAAGTATGCACTTTCACAATGTGCGAAGTAAAAAGGAACAGAAGGAGTAAAAAGAGTTTGAGCAGCTTTTTAGCATTTCTATACATTGCAATCAAACACACAGGCCTGGCAATTCATAGAGAACATTCAAAACAATCGATGATTATGCATCTCAGCGACTCACATGTCAGAGGCAATATTTACTTCACAACTAAAAAATAAAGAAAAAATTGATCGACGCTGCAGACAGCAAAGGGCGTCCCATTCGAAAATATCAAACGCATGTCTTGCTAAAATCAATGAGAAAAATTTGACAAGGTTGTCCCATTCCAAAATATCAAATGCCTACTGATACATCTCCAACGTATCTATAATTTTTGATTGCTCCATGCTATATTATCTACTGTTTTGGACTATATTGGGCTTTATTTTCCACTTTTATATTATTTTTGGGACTAACCTATTAACCGAAGGCCCAGCCCAGAATTGCTGTTTTTTTGCCTATTTCAGTGTTTCGAAGAAACAGAATATCAGACGGAGTCCAAACGGAATAAAATCTTCGGGAACGTGATTTTCTCACCGAACGTGATCCAGGAGACTTGGACCCTGCTCCAAGGAACAAGAGGCGGTCACGAGGGTGGGGGGCGCCCCCCCCCCTAGGGCGCGCCCCCCTGCCTCGTGGTACCCTCGTTGCTCCTCCGGCGTACTTCTTCCTCCTACATATACACACGTACCCCCAAACGATCAGAACAGGAGCCAAAAACCTAATTCCACCGCCGCAACTTTCTGTATCCACGAGATCCCATCTTGGGGCCTATTCTGGAGCTCCGCCGGAAGAGGGCCGTCATCACGGAGGGCTTCTACATCGTCCTAGCCTCTCCGATGAAGTGTGAGTAGTTTACCTCAGACCTTCGGGTCCATAGTTAGTAGCTAGATGGCTTCTTCTCTCTTTTTGGATCTCAATACAATGTTCTCCCCCTCTCTTGTGGAGATCTATTCGATGTAATCTTCTTCTTTTGCGGTGTGTTTGTTGAGACCGATGAATTGTGGGTTTATGATCAAGTCTATCTATGAACAATATTTGAATCTTCTCTGAATTATTTTATGTATGATTGGTTATCTTTGCAAGTCTCTTCGAATTATCCGTTTGGTTTGGCCAACTAGATTGGTAGTTCTTGCCATGGGAGAAGTGCTTAGCTTTGGGTTCGATCTTGCAGTGTTCTTTCCCAGTGACAGAAAGGGCAGCAAGACACGTATTGTATCGTTGCCATCGAGGATAACAAGATGGGGTTTATTTCATATTGCATGAATTTATCTCTCTACATCATGTCATCTTGCTTAAAGCGTTACTCTATTTTAACTTAATACTCTAGATGCATGCTGGATAGCGGTCGATGAGTGGAGTAATAGTAGTAGATGCAGAATCGTTTCGATCTACTTGTCACAGACGTGATGCCTATATACATGATCATGCCTAGATATTCTCATAACTATGCTCAATTCTGTCAATTACTCAACAGTAATATTTTCACCCACCGTAGAAAACTTATGCTCTCGAGAGAAGCCACTAGTGAAACCTATGGCCCCCAGGTCTATTCTCATCATATCAATCTCCATCACTTTAATCTTGTTTTGTTTTTACTTTGCCTTTTACTTTTCACTTTGCATCTTTATATCAAAAATACCAAAAATATTATCTATCGGATCTCACTTCCATAAGTGACCGTGAAGGGATTGACAACCCCTAATCACGTTGGTTGCGTTGAGCTCTTTGTGTTGTGTAGGTACAAGGGACTTGCGTGTGGCCTCCTATTGGATTGATACCTTGGTTCTCAAAAACTGAGGGAAATACTTACGCTACTCTGCTGCATCATCCCTTCCTCTTCGGGGAAAACCAACACAAGCTCAAGACGTAGCAAGAAGGATTTCTGGCGCCGTTGCCGGGGAGTCTATGCAAAAAGTCAACATACCAAGTACCCATCACAATCCCTATCTCCCGCATTACATTATTTGCCATTTGCCTCTCGTTTTCCTCTCCCCCCAATTCACCCTTGTCGTTTTATTCGCCCTCTCTCTCCCTATCCTCCCTCTCTATTTTCCTCCTTTTGCCCATTTGCTTTTGTTTGCTCGTGTGTTAGATTGCTTGTTTGTCGCGATGGCTCAAGATACTACCAAATTGTGTGACTTCACCAATACCAACAATAATGATTTTCTTAGCACTCCGGTTGCTCCTCTTGCCAATACTGAATCTTGTGAAATCAATACTGCTTTGTTGAATCTTGTTATGAAAGATCAATTCGCCGGCCTTCCTAGTGAAGATGCTGCTACTCATCTGAATAGCTTCGTTGATTTTTGTGATATGCAAAATAAAAAAGATGTTGATAATGATGTCATTAAATTGAAGCTATTTCCTTTTTTGCTTAGAGATCGTGCTAAAGCTTGGTTTTCGTCTTTGCCTAAAAATAGTATTGATTCTTGGAACAAGTGCAAAGATGCTTTTATCTCTAAGTATTTTCCTCCTGCTAAGATCATCTCTCTTTGAAACGATATTATGAATTTTAAGCGAGTTGATCATGAACATGTTGCACAAGCTTGGGAGAGAATGAAATTAATGATACATAATTGCCCTACTCATGGTTTAAATTTGTGGATGATTATACAAAAAAATTATGCCGGATTGAATTTTGCTTCTAGAAATCTTTTAGATTCGGCTGCGGGAGGCACTTTTATGGAAATCACTTTAGGAGATGCTACTAAACTCCTAGATAATATTATGGTTAATTATTCTCAATGGCATACTGAAAAATCTTCTAATAAAAAAGTGCATGTGATAGAAGAAATCAATGTTTTGAGTGGAAAGATGGATGAACTTATGAAATTATTTGCTACTAAGAGTGTTTCTTCTGATCCTAATGATATGCCTTTGTCTACCTTGATTGAGAATAACAATGAATCTATGGATGTGAATTTTGTTGGTAGGAATAATTTTGGTAACAACGCTTGTAGAGGGAATTTTAATCCTAGGCCTTATCCTAGTAATCCTTCTAATAATTATGGGAATTCCTACAACAACTCTTATGGAAATTATAATAAGATGCCCTCTGATTTTGAATCTAATATTAAAGAATTTATTTCTTCACAAAAGAATTTTAATGCTATGATTGAAGAAAAATTGCTTAAGATTGATGATTTGGCTAGGAACGTTGATATAATTGCTCTTGATGTTGATGCTTTGAAACTTAGATCTATTCCACCTAAGCATGATATTAATGAGTCTCTAAAAGCCATGAGAATTTCAATTGATGAGTGTAAAGAAAGAACCGCTAGGATGCGTGCTTCCAAACATGCCTTTATTAAAGCGTGTTCTTCTAATTCTTATGAAAATCAAGATGAAGATCTAAAAGTTATTGATGTGTCCCCTATCAAATCTTTGTTTTTCAATATGAATCTTGATGAAACTAAATATGATCTTCCTTTACCTAGAAGGCGTTCCAAATATTCGGAGTATTTAGATCTTTATGATGAAATTAACGAAAGTGGGATTGAAAGAAATAAAAATTTAGATGTTGCTAAACCCATATATTGGATTTCAAGGAATTTAATTATGAAAGTTGCTCTTTGATTGATTGTATTTCCTTGTTGCAATCCGTGCTAAATTCTCCGCATGTTTATAGTCAAAAGAAAGCCTTCACCGAACATATTGTTGATGCCTTGATGCAATCTTATGAAGAAAAACTTGAGTCGAAAGTCTCTATCCCTAGAAAACTCTATGATGGGTGGGAACCAACTATCAAAATTAAAATTAAAAATCATGAGTTTTATGCTTTGTGTGATTTAGGTGCTAGTGTCTCCACTATCCCCAAAACTTTATGTAATTTGCTAGATTTCCGCGATCTTGATGATTACTCTCTAAACTTGCATCTTGCGGATTCCACTATTAAGAAACCTATGGGAAGAATTAATGATGTTCTTATTGTTGCAAATAGGAATTATGTGCCCGTAGATTTCATTGTTCTTGATATAGATTGCAATCCTTCTTGCCCTATTATTCTTGGTAGACCTTTCCTTAGAACGGTTGGTGCGATTATTGATATGAAGGAAGGGAATATTAGATTCCAATTTCCATTTAAAAAGGGCATGGAACACTTTCCAAGAAAGAAAATAAAATTGCCATATGAAACCATCATGAGAGCCACTTATGGATTGCCTTCCAAATATGGCAATACCTAGATCTATCCTCGCTTTCATGCCTAGCTAGGGGTGTTAAACGATAGCGCTTGTTGGGAGGCAACCCAATTTTATTTTTTGTTTTTTGTGTTTTTCTTAAGTTAGGGAATAAATAACATATCTACCCTCTGTTTGGATATGGTTTTATGTTTTAATTAGTGTTTGTGACAAGCTAGACCTATTGGATCTTCTTGGATGATAGTTATTTGATCTTGCTGTAATTTCCAGAAACTTTGCGTTCAGTGCCCGAATTACTAAAAATCATCAGATAGTGATAAAACACTGATTCCAATTGCTCCTGATCAATAAACAAATTATCTAGGTCTTCTAATTTTGGTAGATGTTTTGGAGTTCCAGAAGTTTGTGTTAGTTACAGATTACTACAGACTGTTCTGTTTTTGACAGATTCTGTTTTTCGTGTGTTGTTTGCTTATTTTGATGAATCTATGGTTAGTAAAATAGTTTATAATCCATAGAGAAGTTGGAATAAAGTAGGTTTAACACCAAAATAAATAAAGAATGAGTTCATTACAGTACATTGACGTGGTTTTATGTTTTCTTTCTCTAACAGAGCTCACGAGATTTCTATTGAGTTTTGTGTTGTGAAGTTTTCAAGTTTTGGGTGAGTTCTTTTGATGGATTATGGAACAAGGAGTGGCAAGAGCCTAAGCTTGGGGATGCCCATGGCACCCCCAAGATAATCCAAGTACACCAAAAAGTCAAAGCTTGGGGATGCCCCGGAAGGCATCCCCTCTTTCGTCCACTTCCATCGGTAATTTACTTGGAGCTATATTTTTATTCACCAACATTATATGTGTTTTGCTTGGAGCGTCTTGTATTATTTGTGTCTTTGTTTGTTAGTATGCTACAATCATCCTTGCTGTACACACCTTTTGAGAGAGCCATACTTGAATTGAAATTTGATAGAATACTCTATGTGCTTCACTTAAATCTTTTGAGCTATGTAGTTTTTCTCTACGCACTTCACTTATATCTTTTGAGCGTTATAATTTTGATCTATGTGCTTCACTTAGATCTTTCAGAGCACGGTGGTGGTTTGTTTTAAAAGAAACTATTGATCTCTCATGCTTCACTTAAATTATTTTGAGAGTCTTAATAGCATGGTAATTTGCTTAATATAAATATGCTTGGTGTTCAAGATATCTGAAATTTTCTTTTGAGTGCGTTGAATACTAAGAGAAGATTGAAGCATGATAATTGTTTTGAGATATGGAGGTGATAATATTAGAGTTATGCTAGTTTAGTAGTTGTGAATTTAAAGAATACTTGTGTTAAAGTTTGTGATTCTCGTAGCATGCACGTATGGTGAACCGTTATATGATGAAGTCAGAGCATAATTTATTTATTGATTGTCTTCCTTATGAGTGGCGGTCGGGGACGAGCGATGGTCTTTTCCTACCAATCTATCCCCCTGGGAGCATGCGCGTAATACTTTGCTTTGATAACTTCTAAGATTTTTGCAATAAGTATATGAGTTCTTTATGACTAATGTTGAGTCCATGGATTATATGCACTTTTTCCCATCCTTCCACCATTGCTAGCCTCTCTAATACCGTGCACCTTTCGCCGGTATCATACACCCACCATATATCTTCCTCAAAACAGCCACCATACCTACCTATCACGGCATTTCCATAGCCATTCCGAGATATATTGCCATGCAACTTTCCACCTTTCTGTTTATTATGACACGCTCCATTATTGTCATATTGCTAGCATGATCATGTAGTTAACATCGTATTTGTGGCAAAGCCACCATTCATAATTATTTCATACATGTCACTCTTGATTCATTGCATATCGCGGTACACCGTCAGAGGCATTCATATAGAGTCATATTTTTTCTAAGTATCGAGTTGTAATTGTTGAGTTGTAAGAAAAATAAAAGTGTGATGATCATCATTTTCTAGAGCATTGTCCCAAGTGAGGAAAGGATGATGGAGACTATGATTCCCCCATAAGTCGGGATGAGACTCCAGACGAAAAAAAAGAGGCCATAAAAAAAGAGAAAAGGCCCAAATAAAAAAATGAGAGAGAAAGTGAGAAGGGACAATGTTACTATCCTTTTACCACACTTGTGCTTCAAAGTAGCACCATGATCTTCATGATAGAGAGTCTCTCGTTATGTCACTTTCATATACTAGTGGGAATTTTTCATTATAGAACTTGGCTTGTATATTCCAATGATGGGCTTCCTCAAATTGCCCTAGGTCTTCGTGAGCAAGCGAGTTGGATGCACACCCACTTAGTTTCTTTTGATGAGCTTTCATATACTTATAGCTCTAGTGCATCCGTTGCATGGCAATCCCTACTCACTCACATTGATATCTATTGATGGGCCTCTTCATAGCCCGTTGATACGCCTAGTTGATGTGAGACTATCTTCCCCTCTTTTCGTCTTCTCCACAACCACCATTCTATTCCACATAGTGTTATGTCCATGGCTCACGCTCATGTATTGCGTGAAGATTGAAAAAGTTAGAGTATGAAACAATTGCTTGGCTTGTCATCGGGGTTGTGCATGATTTAAATACTTTGTGTGGTGAAGATAGAGCATAGCCAGACTATATGATTTTGTAGGGATAACTTTCTTTGGCCATGTTATTTTGAGAAGACATAATTACTTTATTAGTATGCTTGAAGTGTTATTATTCTTTATGTCAATACGAACTTTTGTCTTGAATCTTTCTAATCTGAATATCCATACCACAATTAAGAAATTTTGCATTGAAATTATGCCAAGTAGCACTCCGCATCAAAAATTCTCTTTTTATCATTTACCTACTCGAGGACGAGCAGGAATTAAGCTTGGGGATGCCTGATACGTCTCCAACGTATCTATAATTTTTGATTGCTCCATGCTATATTATCTACTATTTTGGACTATATTGGGCTTTATTTTCCACTTTTATATTATTTTTGGGACTAACCTATTAACCGGAGGCCCAGCCCAGAATTGCTGTTTTTTTGCCTATTTAAGTGTTTCGAAGAAACAGAATATCAGACGGAGTCCAAACGGAATAAAATCTTCGGGAACGTGATTTTCTCATCGAACGTGATCCAGGAGACTTGGACCCTGCTCCAAGGAACAAAAGAGGCGGTCACGAGGGTGGGGGGCGCCCCCCCCCCCAGGGCGCGCCCCCTGCCTCGTGGGCCCCTCGTTGCTCCTCCGGCGTACTTCTTCCTCCTATATATACACACGTACCCCCAAACGATCAGAACAGGAGCCAAAAACCTAATTCCACCGCCGCAACTTTCTGTATCCACGAGATCCCATCTTGGGGCCTGTTCCGGAGCTCCGCCGGAAGAGGGCTGTCATCACGGAGGGCTTCTACATCATCCTAGCCTCTCCGATGAAGTGTGAGTAGTTTACCTCAGACCTTCAGATCCATAGTTAGTAGCTAGATGGCTTCTTCTCTCTTTTTGGATCTCAATACAATGTTCTCCCCCTCTCTTGTGGAGATCTATTCGATGTAATCTTCTTCTTTTGCGGTGTGTTTGTTGAGACCGATGAATTGTGGGTTTATGATCAAGTCTATCTATGAACAATATTTGAATCTTCTCTAAATTCTTTTATGTATGATTGGTTATCTTTGCAAGTCTCTTCGAATTATCCGTTTGGTTTGGCCAACTAGATTGGTAGTTCTTGCCATGGGAGAAGTGCTTAGCTTTGGGTTCGATCTTGCGGTGTTCTTTCCCAGTGATAGAAGGGGCAGCAAGACACGTATTGTATCGTTGCCATCGAGGATAACAAGATGGGGTTTATTTCATATTGCATGAATTTATCTCTCTACATCATGTCATCTTGCTTAAAGCGTTACTCTGTTTTTAACTTAATACTCTAGATGCATGCTGGATAGTGGTCGATGAGTGGAGTAATAGTAGTAGATGCAGAATCGTTTCGATCTACTTGTCACGGACGTGATGCCTATATACATGATCATGCCTAGATATTCTCATAACTATGCTCAATTCTATCAATTGCTCAACAGTAATTTGTTCACCCACCGTAGAAAACTTATGCTCTCGGGAGAAGCCACTAGTGAAACCTATGGCCCCCGGGTCTATTCTCATCATATCAATCTCCATCACTTTAATCTTGTTTTGTTTTTACTTTGCCTTTTACTTTTCACTTTGCATCTTTATATCAAAAATACCAAAAATATTATCTATCGGATCTCACTTCCGTAAGTGACCGTGAAGGGATTGACAACCCCTAATCGCGTTGGTTGCGTTGAGCTCTTTGTGTTGTGTAGGTACAAGGGACTTGCGCGTGGCCTCCTACTGGATTGATACCTTGGTTCTCAAAAACTGAGGGAAATACTTACGCTACTCTGCTGCATCATCGGAAAACCAACGCAGGCTCAAGACGTAGCACCTACGATTGTGGAATGGGCAGTGTTTGCCATCAATTCGGACATTGACATGGCACCTCATGCTAAATAAACCAGCAGTTCTTTTTGTGCAGTTCCACCAAAATCAACCAAATTCGCGCGTAGCTTGTATGATTTCGCCCTTATATATTGCAATGCCTTGAACTTATCGGCACCTCCTTTCTTGTGGTGGAAATGAATGATTCGATGTATTCATGAACATTTTGTGTTGTTCCCATTGAAATCAAGCTGAGCACCCCTGTTTGCACAAATACAAAAAAGTGATTAGTATAGAGCAAACTGTACTATGAATTGACAGTTTCAACAGGCACATACATGGTCCGTGTAGAGCAAACTTTTAGAAAAATGGAACTCGCCAGAAAGAATCCTAGAACAACATTGTACTCGTGCATCACAGCAAAAAAACGGAGATTTTGTCAGTCCTTCTGAGCTGAAGTTAGTTTGGTCTTGTGGGGAGTAATGTAACCATCCTTCAACTGCTCCTTCTGATGATAAGATAGACAGGGCTTCTTCATCCTGGCATAATCGGAACTAGTCACTTCACGTACTCCATATTCTTCTTCAGAAGAACATGATCCTATTGTGCAAAGACAAGAGGACTACTAAATGCTAGCATCACTGTTTGCTCGAAAAAAAGAAAAGGAAATATTTAAAACAGCACAGATGAAGCACTTCTCAAGGACAATACCACTTTTTCATGACAGTATCTAAACAGTAGCACGACACCAATAGAGATGACAAAGCTCAATCATATGGATGAAATCAGTGGGCGAGTGCCAACCTTTGTCAGGAGGCTTATTGTGTAGAGCATACAGATGAAGCAATTCTCCGGAACCATCTGTTGCTATCTACGATGGTGGCCATGCTTACTATATACTCCTCGATTAGTTTAATGTTTCCAACATCTTCTTGTGCAGTTCCACTAAAATATATGGTATATTCAAAGAAGATCCCTGTTTCCACAAGTAGAGATAATTACATATTACATTAAGAGTGGCAAAACAATTGCTCGTTCCAGCCATAGCAATAAATTAAGATGCAAAACTATATCATTACTTGTGTCATCACATTTCCAGTGCTTCATTACAGCACCGGGAGTTGATTTTTGTTTTTCTTCCCCTTGTTCTTCCCCTTCATCACTTGGTTCAATAAAAAACAAGCTTCGCCTTCAATGTAAGATTTGGCATGTCATTTAGGGAGCACAAGTATAGTACTAAACTTAATTTTCTGATGAAAGTGGCAAAATACAGGCCAGCAGTTGTGAAATATCCTTATCTTACCTCAATGGGATATTACGGTGCACTTACAGATTGGAAGTCTTGTCTCCGTTTGTGCAATTCACTAAAATCAAGCAACATTATCGTACAAGTAGCACAACATATGAATGCACACTGCAGAATCATGTGAAAGAAGGCTAGTACTAACCTCTCATGATGCGGAATTCAAACAACTCACAAGAAGAAGATCTGAACCAAATTCGCCTTACCGGATAGGAAGTAAGATCTCCTCTTGTGCAGTTCCACTAAGATCAAGCAATCAAACAACGTTGTCGGTGTGACATTTTGGTTGAACTGCACAAAACACTCTTAAAACAAAAGTGTTTTGTGCAGTGCAACAAAAGGTCACAATGGCAATGAGGTGAAGCAGATAACCCTCTTTACGCAGAGGTGCAAAGGAAACAATTAGTGGTCAATAACGGTGGATGACACAGAAGCCAACAAAAAGAAGCATCTACCTTATCTAAATGGGAAAGAAAGCAAGACAGTAGCATTTCCCAAACGGTGGCATTGATTAATATTAACATAGAGATTATATTAACAATAAAATTCGTTAAACATGTAATTTTCTTTTAACTGTGGCATTGCATCAATTTTCCAGCGGCATTATTAGAGGGTGTTTGTTTACAGGGACATTTTGGTGTAGGGACTAAAAAAACTCCGTGTCAGTCCCATCTAAACCAAAGAGGAGGGACTTTTAGGGACTAAAAGTGGGCATTTGGGACTAAAGAAAGAAGACCCCTTGGGAGTCTTTTTGGGACTTTTTCCAACAGTTGCCCCTGCCACGCATCGCACCTTGCCTCTATTAGTTCATTACTAGGGGTGACATGGTCTTTTAGCATGTCATTTAATAACCTCTAGTCCACGTTTAGTCCCAGGAACCCAACAGGTAGGGACTAGGGAGTTTTTAACCAAACAGGGCCTTAGATTAACAACAGCTAATGAGTTGCACGGGACAGTGGACGCACCAGCACCATGTGCATCTACCGATGTACTGTGATCATGCACAGTCTATTGCAACAAAGAACAAACAACCAAGGAGCATATTTGTGTTGGTCCCAGTTTTGTTATCTTTAGATGCCTTTCCCTATGTGAGCGCAGCAAATCTAGTCCTGCTCAAACTCTATAGCCTTGTCCCTTCCTTTCCTTTTTGAAAAAGTACTTTCACCCCTTCCTTTCCTCTTTGAACCACGTCCTAGATTTATGTGATACAACTTTCCCCACTACTTTCCCCCATTCCTTTCCTCTTTGAACCACGTCCTAGATTAATGCTATAAAACTTTCCCCCTTCATTTCCTCTTTGAACCACGTCCTAGATTCATGCTAGACCTCAAGTTTGATGAGCGAACAGGCTAACCAGCTACACAACCCTCCCATTATGTTCAACGAGAGGGAAATAACCTTTTATACATTCCTGCATTCGTGTGACAAGCATGCCGTGTTTTTTTGTGTGTGGGAGTCATTGGGATTTCAATCATAATCGTGTCATGTGGCTTTGGTGGTAAGACTATCCATAGTGGTGCAGAAGTAATGCAGCCTTAGTCACCTTACCTCTCTCCACGTAGTACGTTGGGTCCCACCAGTTAGAGGGTGAAACAAATAAATTAATAAGAAAAATTAAAAGCACCAGCAGTGTATCTTACCTCACACATCTCGCTACTGCTCGGGAACACTGTCCAATTGATCCCTCTGTTCGCTCACGTACTATTTTAAGTGAATCCTTATTATAACATGCACACAAATTTTGGGCACTTGTATTCGACTTAAGTCAGTGTGCCACCGTATCTCGTATACTTACTACTCCCTCCGTCTAGGTGTAATAAGTCACGTTAGAAGGTGCAACGGGACCAAGGTGTGTGTGTGTGTGTGTGTGTGTGTGTGTGTGTGTGTGTGTGTGTGTTTAACACCATGTGTGTGTTAGAGAGAGTGACAGATCGACCTACTCCTACAGAGGGATGTTGTGTAGTGTATGATTTTAGCCGCGAGATTCAGTGCATCCTCTCGTTTCCGGGCGTGTCCGGTAGGGACATGCGGACAGCTGCCACGCCCGCTCCTGACCAACCTGGCCCACCCAAAGCCCCTCCATCTCCCCCGCGCGCTTCCCGCACGAAACGGTCAGCGCCGCTCCAAAGAATCGGACAGAGCGGACGCGACCTCTCACTGGCGCAAGAGTGATGGTTGCTTCGTCCGTCCAACTTACTGCTGGGTCTATGTGATTTGACGGCTCATTGGTCTTTATTACTGAGGTGGTAGGACTACTAGATGTCCCACGCTTTCGGGGAAAGGAGGTATACTACTACTAGATTACAATTTTCTCCATTCTTATAGCGGAGGCGTGCAAGAGCAGTGAAAACACGCAGGCTCAGTGATTACATGGCCCACCTCACACTATCACCGTGCGACACCTAACTCTTTACATAGTACTCCCTCCGTTACTAAATATTACTAGATGAGTCCCCGCATGTTGGTGTGGAACAGCGGTATATCTCTCTGCGCAAAATTATCGATTCCATAGAACAAAAAAAACTCTAACCGCATGACAAATGTGGTAGCCAAACTAAATAAACTCCCATCATCATTTAGATCATCCCACATAAGAAAAAAAGATCAGCCAACTCCTACTGCATAATGGGATTATATTTTTCTTCTTGACATGTTAATGGGACTTAAAAGCTCACTTACATGCATGCTACCGGTGCATGCTTGCATGCAGACATGTTGATGTGATTTAAAACCCACTCACATGCATGTGGCACGGTATTTTTGCATCCTTGCATATGGCTTAGTGCGGAGCCTCTCAACGTCAAGATCAGACGACTATTATGGACTGATTTACTTCATCTAATGGCTGAGAGGATAGAGAATTCCAAGTAGTGGGGGCTAGCTATTACTAGTAGATATAAGTCTTTGTAGAGATTCCACTACATACGGAACAAAATGAATGAATCTACACTTAAAATGCATCTATATACATCCGCATGTGGTTCATGGTGAAATCTCTACAAAGACTTATATTTAGGAACGGAGGAAGTACTAGTATAGTACGTACTGTAATTTATCAGCGAGATAAATTTGTACAATGCCATGAAGCTTCCAGCTTCTGTTACATGTATCTTGCGTCCAAGGTTGCCCGTTTCAACATTTCATCAAATACAAAGGAGACTAACATGCATGCTATTGCATCTCAATGATTGACAGATCATAGCAAATATGTACTCCCTCTATTCCAAAATAAGTTTCTCAACTTCGTGCAAACTTTAGTACAAAGTTGTACTACTACTAAAGTTGACACTTATTTTGGAACAGAGGCGGCTAAAGAAAAAACGATCCATGCAGTCCCTAGCCCTTGAACCGTGAACCCTGACCAGGCTTCAATTTGCTGGCAACGTTCGAGCTTCCTAATAAATGAAGTTTGCAACCTTTTGACCATCGGATCATTTTGTGCAGTTTCACCAAAATCGAGATGAGCATCCCTATGGCAAAGAAATTGAACAACCGTGATTAGAATAAGATTACTGGGACTAGTTGATGAGACATAAACTCATCACCAATACAGTACATAGAAGCCAGTAGAGGTATGTGTGGGGCTAAGAAGTAGAGAAATATCCACAGGGAGTGATGTGGGCAGCTGGAGCAGTGTTGCAAGCTGGCTATAAAGGGAGTTGTACCTGAGGGACGTAGCTCAACCTCGAGGAGGGTGGTGGGAGGTGGAAACTGCCCACGTCGTGGCAGTGAGCAAGGGACGAAGGCAACCTCACCGGCTTTGTGAGAGAGAACGGCGAGGACCCTTGATCGGGACGTGCCGACAATGGGTTTTCGCCGTCGGCGACGGCCACCGCATTTACACTAAGCATCCACCCCTTCCCCAAGCGGACGTGGTCCGCCGGGATGTTAGAGATGTGGCCATAGTCGTTTTGTGCGAGAGAGTGTGAAGAGAGCAACCCCAGCAAGCAACCATGTAGGCTGGCCCGTCCTGACTATGTATATGGTGGAGCGGTTTGCTTTTCTCTCCATATGAACCTATCATATTGCGTACATGCCACTGAAGAAAAAAAACTTTATTTATAAATGACGCGGCACCTACTACTCGTTCTCCTATAACCTTGCGCTTGGCATCTCCAAAATATTAACCTTGCGATTGGCTCTTCGCCTCTTCGGGAAGTCGAGCAATAATGGTAGTGCAGTATATATCGTTCTGGCTATATGAGACTGAATGAATTGCTGCACGTCCACCATGTGGGCGAGGGTCGAGGGGCGAGGGAGAGTGCTACATACAGAGCAAAATGAGTGAATCTACACGCTAAAATACATCTATATACATCAGTGTTTGGAGTATGTACTAGTAGTTCATATTGAAATCTACTAAAGGACATATATATTCCAAACAATATGATATAATTTCTATAACCAAGGTAGTAGGGACGAGGAGTAAACTGAGGGAGTAGTAAATTTTTCTCCTCGTCCTGCGAGCCGCCGTGTGCATGGGCGAGGGAGCGGGCGTAAGGCGTAGTAAGCAAGCTTCACCTCATCCTGCGAGCCACCGCGCCCGTGGGCGGGGGAGACGGTGTACTAAGCAAGCTTCTCCTCGTTCTGCGAGTTGACAGGACACATCAAAAGTACTCTAGTGTATAGAGCCTTGCCTCTAAGGTAGGCCCCACATGGTTTGCCTCTTTTTTTAACATAACACGTCAAGTCGCAATTTGTTTGTTCACCCATGGTAGACGATCCTCCCTCCACCAAGTGGACAACTAGTACATGTGCCAAATTACCATGTGGGCTGCCTTTTTCGTACAGAAATGAGCTCCACCGTGTACCCGCGCGGGTGTGGTTGGGAAAGAGACGGGAGTACGTGCGCCGTGCATGCACCTCTTCTCTTCGTGCACGTCCCCCACCTACGTGGGTGTGTGTGAGAGATACAAACCGTGTTCGTGAGTGTTTTTGTTTTGGGGTGGGGGTGGGTGGGGGTTGATTTTGTGAATTATTTGTGGGAATATGTGTCGATGACATCTCAAACAAAATTTTGCATGCAATGTGTGTGAAATGGAGGCCTATCCATATCATACATACAGGGTCGGGAAATCCATGAGAAGAGAGGGAGGGGTCATAGCTATCGATAGAGTCGAAGAGAGGATCAAGTGGGTGGGTGCGAAATCGATGAAGAGAGCAATCGAAATTGTGTGTGTTCAAGTCAAAGTTATAGGGCGACTGGCTTAGTGGAACGTTAGAGGGCACACGTCAAGTTTGTGTGTGGCAGGGAGAATGACTAGAGCGCTCGATGTCTCGGTGTGTGTGGGGGGAGGGGTGGTGGGAGGGGTAGGCAGAGGCCTAACTATAGAGGTAGAACGACTCGTATATGTGTTGAGAAGGAGAGACCCAGCTATGTATTGAGGGAGATCGATCGACATCCATACATAACTGAAGGACGGGAAATATGATGGGAGAGAGAGAGGAGAGAGAGGGAGGGAGAGGGAGGGAGGGGGGTAGAGTGATGGATGGGTGATGGAGTTGCTTCTTGAAGATGGTGGGAGAGGCCTACTAGACAAACTGAGGGTGGAACTGCAATGTTATCAATAAGAGTGGGGATGTGTTTCTGTGTGTGCCTATGTGTGATAGATCTGTCGGGACGCATCCATGGATGATGAAGGGGAACCATGTGTTTGGTAAGCAAACCTAACTAGATCGGTAGATCAATTGTTGTTTGTCGGAGGAAGGGAGAGACACAACTAATGAGGTAGATCGATTGACGTGTGGGGAAAATGAGTTATAAGGACCTAGCTAGCTATATGTATAGCGAGAGATCGGTCGGTGTACGTCCATTTGTTAGAGGCAAATAAGGCCCAGCGAGACGGATAGACAAAGAGAATGGAGCTAGGAGGTGGTGCGAGAGTCCCAACTACTAGCTAGATAGGGGGAGGAGTGTGCGGTTGTGAGAGCGATGAAAAGAGGGGCGAGAGTTTACACGTGTGTCTGACTGTATGAGAGACACGAGGCAAGGACACATAAAGGAGGAGATTGAAGGTGTGTTTGTATGTTGTAGGCACGCATCGCTGGAGAGGTTTATCGATCGGTGTGTGTCGGAAAGGAGTTGTGGAGACTCTGGGAGAATGACCTAAAGAAAAAAAATGAATGTGCCCGGTGGATAGAGTGCCGAGGGAAGGGGAGGGCGAGGAGGGCGTGTGCATGCACGAGAGAAAGTTAGTGGTAGCTACAAAGGTTAGAGGATTGTGTGGGTGTAAGAGACTAACAAAGATCATAATTTGATATGAAGGCGGATTCATATATTTGAATAGGAGATCATAGTGTTTTAAACATTGCATGCATGAATATAGCGGTGATACACGTGTTGTGCACATGTTATACCATAATGTGATAATGCATGGCGTTTGCAACTCACAGCTAAATGCCGAATAATCTAAACCATACTATACATGAAACAATCTCACATTTTATTTGAATTTGTGATAATGTGTGGCGTTTGCAGCTTACAACTAAATATCGAACAATCTAAACAATACTATATATCGAACATTCTCACATTTTATTTAAATTTGTGGTAATGTGTGGTGTTTGCAACTCACATCTAAATACTTGTAGGCGTAGGGGGCAGAGCACCATACATAATGTGATAAACACATTATACATATGAGACATGGTTTAGATTATGAAGATCTAGCTAGAGCTAGAAATGTAATGTGATTTGAACTCAAAATAAAGTGGATTCAAAAAATCTAGTTCGAGTTCATATAGTACACATAGTTCATATGTAACTCGAGACTAATCATGTGGTGTGCGGTGAAGATAATACACAAACGATGGTTTAACTTGACAATAATGATGATTGTAGATCTTATTAAAACAGAGAAACAAATTCAAATGCTTTGACTTCACAACAATCATTACTGTAGATCGTATTCAAATAGAGAAATGAATTCAAATTTAGTTCATATTGAAGCGGTAGTATATACGTTTGGAATGCACTAAAACGTTCATTTGAGTAGTAGGTTGCATGCTTTATACACGTAGCGAAATATTTTAATTGAACATAACATGAATTCAAAGTTTTGAATGACATTTGTAGGGCACATTGATTTGGTACAGTACACGTTAGGCTTGTCCGGAAATTTCAACCCGCGCCTTGTTAGCCCGAAATATTTAAGATATATCTTTGTCTCGTTGTGCTCCGACAACTCCCTCCATCTCAACCCGCGCCTTGCTATTCCGAAATTACAATGCGCGCGAAAACTCCTACCTCCTGTGAAATCCAGGCACGCGAAATGCCCGTGGTACCCCTAAACCGAAACAACCGCCTCAAATCAGTGGGGGTACTTTCGTAACTTACCCCACATTTCGGACAAGCGCGTCTCTAAGTCATGGTTCCCCACTGCCATCCCATCCGCCCACCCATTCGTACACCGAGGCCGCGAAAACCTGCGACGAAACCCCACACCCTGCTCCGTCCGCCACCCAGCCGGAGCCTCTTCCCCGACGACGTCGTCCACAGCAACACCTCGACGTCCCTCATCCACCATACCGGATGAGGATCCGTCGTCGATCTCATCGTCCCGCCGGTTCAGCCACCCCGTCCTCCACCTCCATGGAGCTGCCCCGACATTCCCCTTGTCTTTCGCGCCACCTCCATTCCCACACCGCCGTCTTCACTTGCACCACCGGAAGAGCATCATCATCACTATTTCCTCGGATGAAGCTGCGGCCTAATCGGCGCCACCAAAGAGGTTGTAGACTAATCGCCGCATTTTCTTCTTGATTCGCTCTCATGGTGCTGCCGGCGCTCGGTCCCGAGCCGACACGGTGCGGCTCCATCCACGGCGGCGTCGCCGGCCACTTCCTCCATGGCGTAGCTCCCTCGGCGGCGACGTCCACATCAGTAGGACCTGCTACTGCTTTAGCTCTCGCTCGCGCTGCTGCTCTGCTCTTGCTCTCGGTCCCCTGCCTGGTCTGCTCTTGCTATTGCTCTTGCTCGCGTTGCTGCTCTCGCTCTTGCTCTTGCTTGCGATGCAGCTCCGATTTAGCTACACTTCACTCCGATGTCGCCGGGGTGAAGGAAGAACCAGCCACAGCAGGGAGGGGGGCTCACCGGAGAGGTACCCCACTATCTATCTTAGGGTTCAGGATGGGTGCGGTTGTCGCCGGCGGTGGCGGGGCGTTGGCGGGGCGGTGGCGTGGGGATCACCGGAGAAAAAGCTCGGCA
>NC_041388.1:294409406-294506071 GCF_002162155.2 Triticum dicoccoides
CGGACCGGTGGTGGGGAGTGTTTTCGAGGCAGGCGTGGCGGTGCACCGCCGGCCGCGGGCGGCGGGCGGCTGCTGTTTGGCCGGCTCAGGGGGGTGGAGGTTGAAGATGAACTGCAGGCCCTTGATTTCGTATCCAACGGCTGCAAAATCGACTGACCAGAGATGAAAAAGTCAGTCAACCGACGTGTAGCCTCACCTTGCTAGTGCGTTCAGTTTCGACAGCAAAATTCAGTTTCGACAGCAAAATTCAGTTTCGACAGTTAAGTTCAGTTTCGAGAGTTAAATTCAGTTTCGACAGTTAAGTTCAGAGATGAGCGGCTGATGTATTTTACATCTAACACTTTGTGTTTATGTATTTTACATCATGTATTGGAGATGCTATTAGAATTCCACTCAGGTTAATGTTGTTCGTTGTCTCTCTTGTCCTGCTTCAGCCTCGACATTGTACAACTCACCGGAGCTGCTCCAACGACGAAACCCTCCATCACAGCGGAGCAGTACCTCGGTCTCCATCTCCAGACGCCTAAGATCTTCTTCCCCTCCTCCAACAGCCAAGTCAGCCGGAGCATCCTCACCGGCCAACCCAATCACGCTGAGAACGACATGGCTTCAGCAAAGAGGTTGTACACTTGTTGCATCTCTTTTTTACTCTACATGTTATATATATTGTCCACTGAGCACACGGATTTGTTCCTTTAGTGTCTCCTTGAAAGAAAAAACGTAGGAATTTTAATTTTCACTTGTCCTCCTTTTCAAATTCCTATGCATGAAGCACAAGACTAAGAGATAGTAACATAATAGCATTATAACCGTACATTTTCTTGTGGTTTGACTTAATCTCACCATGCTTCTTTGCATCCTGTGATCTTCCAATTTTTGTGAATCAAACACCCAGATTGGCAGAAATCATGTGTTTTTAAATTCTTTGTTTTGCACGTGCATTCCTATCCTATTCCTGTCTATTTCCTATCCCTGCATTCTTGGAATCCTCCAATTCAAACGAGCCCTTACAGAATTACTTCTCTTACAGATAGTTGTCAAAGAAAACCTTGCATCGTTTCTCCCGCTTCTGCTGCGCCGTCGTCCACCCCAGCTCAGCTGCTCCAATGACAGAAGGGTCTAGCACAGCAGGGATCCAGCCTCTAGACTGTCTCTCACCGCCTCAGATCTTCTTCCCCGCCGCTGGCAGCCATGAAAACTACACTACCATCATCAACCGAGCAGATGACCTCGAGGACTACACGGGTCCGCAAGAGAGGTCGCACTCTTTCGTGTCTGCTTATGTTATGCATCGCTTAATATTACATGCTACTTTATCGTCATACCGATTAGACTCTGAGTCAGCTCCAAACAAATGGTCAAACTTGAGTTTTTAAATGGTTGTGGGGTACATATCGGGGCCGCTATCAATAGTATCTATCTACTATCTGGTTAATCTTCGGTGTCTACTATGAGTTTCATGTTGGGTGGGAAACAAACAGTAAAGAAGCCATTATCTGTATTTTCTAACTGAAGCCATTATCTGCCTGCTATTATTGGTTTTGGGTCTATCCACAGGTTGCTACCATCACTCTAGATTTCTGCATGCACTCCTTACATAATCTCACTATGTTTTATTCCTATGCATGACAGTTATTGTAAACAATGGAACTGAACATGTAGAGCAAAAGAGACGAGCCTTGCGTGGCAATAAAATTTCATGCAGACGTCGCTCCATGGTAGGCGCAAAGGCAGCCCCCCTCCATGCATTTTGGATTGTAATCGAGAGGAAGCTATCTGTTCTGAGGGGGATTCAGAAGGAGAAGACAACTCCTATTTACCCCCTGAGGTCTTCGCTCTAACTTGGCATGCTGATGTTGGTTATATCATGCATATGGTGTCTTGCATTGCTTACTTTATACATCAAATATGTCATCTACTTAGTTTAGACATCCTTTGTGTGAATGCCATCTGTTTAGTTTATTCATCGTTTATGTGAATTATGCAACACCATCTTGTTTAGCCAGGCATCATATATGTGAATTTTGCAATGTCATCCTGCTTAGCCAGTCATCTTATATGTAAATTATATCAGGCCATCCTTTTTTTGTTACATATTACATTTGTCAACAATGTTATTATATTCAACTGATCTTCGTGTGCATCGGCCATTTGACACGGTGATGGCAAATTCTGGAGTGAAAACAAGGTCTTCAGAGTAGACTATGCCATCTGACGAAGCGCATATCTCGCTGGTTACGGATAGCTCCTCAGAGGAGGATTCAGAGACAGATGACCAGTCCTATTCCCCCCCCCCTCGAGGTGTATGCTCTAACTTGGCAGGGTTATGTTGCTCATATCGTGCGTATGGTGTCTCGCATTGCTATGTCATTTGATTAGTTTAGACATGCTTTGTGTGAATGCCACCTGTTCAGTGTCTAATTACCATATATGTGAATTATGCATTGCCATCTTGTTGCAAGACATTATATATGTGAATTATACAATGTTATCTTGTTGCAAAGGTATTATATATGTGAATTATGCAATGCCATGTTGTTTAGCCAATCATCATGTGTGTTAATTATATCATGCTATCATTTTTTTGTATTACGTGTTCCATTTGTCGACAACGTTTGTATATTCAACTACTCTTCATGTGCATCAGCCATTTGAAGCGGTGATGGAAGTATCTGAAGTGAAAACAAGGTATTCAGAGCAGACAATGCTACCTGCTGAAGCAGACATCTTGCTGGTTACAGAGAGCTCCTCAGAGGAGGATTCAGAGACTGATGACCAGTCCTATTTTCCCCCTAAGGTCTATGCTCAAACTTGGTAGGGTTATATTACCCATGTCATGCATGTTGTCTTGCATTTCTTAGTTTTTACATCATATATGGATTGCCATCTGCTTACTTGCTTACTATATAAATCATATATTTGAATTATATCATGCCATCATGTTTACATAGTACATACACATCATCTATCTGAATTATGGCATGGCAACCCATTTAATAAAGACATCATATGGTTATATCATCTCATCCTATTTAGTGTTTACAGTCATCATATTTTGAATTGTGGCATTCTATCCGTGATTGTATGTGAATTATGGCATGCCAACCTATTTAATAAACACATTATATAGTTATGTCATGTCATCCTGTTTACATAGTCTCATATTTTGAACTATGTCTTTCCATCTTTTTAGTTAGCCATCATAAAGTGAAATTGTGTCATGCTATCCTGTTTAGTTAGCCATTATATATGTGAAATTGTGTCATGCTATCCTGTTTGGTTAGACAACATAAATATGAATTATTTCATGCCCTCTTTTATTCCCCACTATCCATTGCACCTGTCTATCATACAATGTCTATACTTTCAATTACTTTTCTTGTTTATCAGCCATTTGAATTGGAGAGCGTGATGGCCGTATCTAAGGGAGTAACAACACGGTCTTCAGAAAAGATAGTGCTACCAGTTGATGTAGATAGAACCACGGTTGTACTTGCCCAAGGACCAGATCCACCACACATAACCCAGACTCTCGCAAATTGTACCCCTACCTAGTTGGACAGAGAACCAACTACACCCCTTCTAACCCCAACCCCGGCAGATAGTAACCCAGTTCCAGTTGACACAGCACCGTCTCCACCACAGAGCACCCAAACACGAGCAGTTAGTAAGGGAACTGCAGTGCCCAAAGCACGAGGACCACCACTCCGAATCCCAACTCAACGCTTAAAGGAGAAGAAGATTTGTTCTCAGGTCAGGTTCTGTAGCTATGGTTCATACTCCTTTGCTCTTGCATGACTGTATTTACTCATACCAACTATTTTCAAATTTGAAGGATGGAATTGAAACTCCAAAGGCGCAACGGGTATGTTTTAAACCTGTTTCTTTAACTGGTTTGCTGTTGTAACCTGCTCTATGTTGATTTCAGTTTCAATTGAATAAACAGTTATGTTCTCATGTCATGCATATTACAAGTGTTGTTATTGCTCTATAGTTACCCACACTTATATTCTGTCTATTCTGCTTTGTCTTGAACAAATATTATTTGAACTGTGTCTCTATCTTGATTTGGCAACAAAAACTAGAATGATATAGACCATAAAGTGACCATGGTACATAGATATATGTTTGTTTCATGATGTTATCCTGTCCACTTTACTACTGAACTCATTTACCAAAATGAGTTTCATATACAACATGGTAAACATGTGATGTGTCTGCTTGTTTCTCTTTTAGAATGCGGACAAAATATTGGAGAACAGTACCGCGTTATCCAATGGTAAAGGAAGTAATGCAGATAAGGTTCAAGATAGTGAGACATCCCTGTTGGTCTCTAAGAAAGCTGATAAAAACTATCTTGACGACAGTGAGGGAACCCAAAAGTCCTGTCTTGATGTAGTGTTCGAGTTACTGGCCACTACTGCTGGCACAAGCTCTTCGAACTCGCTGCTTGAATCAGTTCGTCTTATTGAGTCTCAACTTCAAGTGGAAAGACATCGATCAGATGTGCTGCGACAGGAAGCTGAAGGACTGAGGAAGTCCCTGTAGAATTCAGATGCATATTTTTTGGTGCAACAGCAAGCGCTGGAGGATTTAAGCGCCAAACAAGAGAAAGTTAATAAGCTTGCTAAGCATCTTGCCAGCATTATGGGTACCCAGGATATTGTTTCTTGAGATCTTCTGAAGTGGTTTCAGTTCTGGATTTGTTTTGTTGCGGCGTTTATTTGCGCTGGTCGCCAACTTTGACAACCAGTGTATATGATATGCTGCTTTGTTCCCTATATTTGCACTGGTGGCGAACTTTGATGCCCAGTGGATGTAATATGTGTAATAGCCGTGATAGCCTAGCGTTAGTTGCTTGCTTATTTATTTCCTTGTTGTCTTATTTATTTGTTTGCTTGTAGTCATTGCACTTATTTTTCCGTGGTTAGCTAGTGGCTGCAATAACCTATTTTTTAAAACTAGGCCACAATAATCATGGGCTAATATTTACTGTAGTGACACTGGGCCTCCTACTGGCCGTAGAAACAGTGGACCTTCTACTGGCCGTAGAAACAATGGGCCTTCTACGGGTCGTAGAAACTATGGGCCTTCTGCGGGCCGTATTATCAATGGGCCTTATACGGGCCGTATAATTGATTGGCCAAACATGGGCCAAACAGACCGTATTATGGCCGTAAACGGGCTAGAGTTGGAATCGTCCGTTCATGGGCCGACCATAACGGGCCATCGTTAATAGGCCGTATTTGATGACGCTATGAAATCGGCCCAACGTATTAACGGACCACAAATGGGTTGACTATAACCACGGGCTGAATTTGGCCCACAAGCAGAAAATGACAATAACGGGCCGTAAGTAAACGAATGCTGGAAATGAGCCCAAGAATAAATGGGCTCTGAGAAGGTCGAAAGATAACATGGGCTGGAAACGGCCCAACGGAATAACGGGCCGTTAATGGGTATAAAGTGATACAGTGTTCATTACGGGCCAGTTTCACCACGGGCCGTTAATGGGTGTAAAGTGATACACTATTCATTACGGGCCAGTTTCACCACGGGCCATTAGTAGGCCAAGAGTTACATAGGGCCTCATATGGGCCGAAAGACGTCATGGGCCATACATGGGCCAGAAGTGAAAACGGGCTGGAATCATATTGGATGGCCCAGATGACGCTACTGGGCCTAATTCAGATAGGGCGTAACGGGCCTTGGGTTAGCGGGCTGTAAATGGGCTATATTCGAACAGGCTGTTAACAGGCTTTCCATGGGCCGGCCCGCCAGCTTTTGACCAAGTCAAATGGGCCGGCCTTTTCACAGGAATGGGCCTCTGTTGGGCCGTGCCACGTGTCGACGTATCATAGGCGCCTTCCATCCAATGAGTGGTTGCCATCTGTCCCAACGATGAGCCGACACGTGTTTCCTCCAGCCAATGATGATCTTACACGTGGAAAATCCCCATTGGTCGGGGCTGTTAATGGGTTATCGGATCCAAAACCCGACCCGATAGCTTAACAGCATTCCGTTATGGTGGATGCCACGTGTCGGTCACCCTTGACGAAAGCACTTCTGTGACGCGCGATTTATCATCATGGAAGTCGACACTTCCATGATGATAATTTTGTTAATGTCATCGAACACTTCTACGACAGCACAGGTATGACTATCTTGATTCTGTCATAAATTTTTCATGGATGTACATGCATGACAGAAAACGCGACCTACTGTGACAAACACGTATCATCACGGAAGTCTATTTTTTGTAGTGCATGGCGATGGAGTGAGCAGAGCTCAGGTCAGATTGGAAAGAGGAGCGGAGTCCGGGAGAAGAAGAGGAATTGGAGGAGTATGGCGCAGGCGATGGAAGAATAACTGTGTAGGTTGTGGTGGCTGATAACCCACAAGTATAGGGGATCGCAATAGTTTTCGAGGGTAGAGTATTCAACCCAAATTCATTGATTCGACACAAGGGGAGCCAAAGAATATTCTCAAGTATTAGCAGTTGAGTTGTCAATTCAACCACACCTGGAAACTTAATATCTGCAGCAAGGTATTTAGTAGCAAAGTAATATGATAGTAGTGGTAACGGTGGCAAAAGGTAAAGGTAGCAAAAGTAATATTTTTCGGTTTTATAGTGATTGTAACAGTAGCAACGGAAAAGTAAATAAGCGAAGAACGATATAGGAAAAGCTTGTAGGCAATGGATCGGTGATGGAGAATTATGTCGGATGTGATCGATCATATAATAGTCATAACATAGGGTGACACGGAACTAGCTCCAGTTCGTCAATGTAATGTAGGCATGTATTCCGAATATAGTCATACGTGCTTATGGAAAAGAACTTGCATGACATATTTTGTCCTACCCTCCCGTGGCAGCGGGGTCCTATTGGAAACTAAGGGATATTAAGGCCTCCTTTTAATAGAGTACTGGACCAAAGCATTAACACATAGTGAATACATGAACTCCTCAAACTACGGTCATCACCGGTAAGATCCCGATTATTGTCACTTCGGGGTTAATGGATCATAACACATAGTAGGTGACTATAGACTTGCAAGATAGGATCAAGAACTCTCATATATTGATGAAAACATAATAGGTTCAGATATGAAATCATGGCACTCGGGCCCTAGTGACAAGCATTAAGCATAGCAAAGTCATAGCAACATCAATCTCAGAACATAGTGGATACTAGGGATCAAACCCTAACAAAACTAACTCGATTACATGATAAATCTCATCCAACCCATCACCGTCCAGCAAGCCTATGATGGAATTACTCACGCACGGCGGTGAGCATCATGAAATTGATGATGGAGGAAGGTTGATGATGACGATGGCGACGGATTCCCCTCTCCGGAGCCCCGAACGGACTCCAGATCAGCCCTCCTGAGAGAGTTTAGGGCTTGGCGGCGGCTCTGTATCGTAAAACGCGATGAATCCTTCTCTCTGATTTTTTCTCCCTGAACACGAATATATGCAGTTGGAGTTGAGGTCGGTGGAGCATTAGGGGAACCACGAGGCAGGGAAGCGCCCAGAGGGGTAGGGCACGCCCCCACCCTCGTGGACAGGGTGTGGGGCCCCTGACGTGGATCTTTCTTCCAGTATTTTTTATATATTCCAAAAATAATCTTCGTTGATTTTCAGGTCATTCCGAGAACTTTTATTTTTGCACAAAAATAACACCATGGCAATTCTGCTAAAAACAGTGTCAGTCCGGGTTAGTTCCATTCAAATCATGCAAGTTAGAGTCCAAAACAAGGGCAAAAGTGTTTGGAAAAGTAGATACGATGGAGATGTATCAACTCCCCCAAGCTTAAACCTTTGCTTGTCCTCAAGCAATTCAGTTGATAAACTGAAAGTGATAAAGAAAAACTATTACAAACTCTGTTTGCTCTTGTTGTTGTAAATATGTAAAGCCGGCATTCAGGTTTTCAGCAAAGATTATGAACTAACCATATTCACAATAACACTTAGGTCTCATGTTTACTCATATCAATCACATAATCAACTAGCGAGCAATAATAAATATCGGATGACAACACTTTCTCAAAACAATCATGATATGATATGACAAGATGGTATCTCGCTAGCCCTTTCTAAGACCGCAAAACATAAATGCAGAGCACCTTTAAAGATCAAGGACTGATTAGACATTGTAATTCATGGTAAAAGAGATCCAGTTAAGTCATACTCAATGTAAACTAACAGTAATGGATGCAAATGACAGCGGTACTCTCCAACTGGTGCTTTTTAATAAGAGGATGATGACTCAACATAAACGTAAATAGATAGGCCCTTCGCAGAGGGAAGAAGGGATTTGTAGAGGTGCCAGAGCTCGATTCTGAAATAGATAAGAATAATATTTTGAGCGGTATACTTTCATTGTCAACATAACAACCGAGAGATCTCGATATCTTCCATGCTACACACATTATAGGCAGTTCCCTAACAGAATGGTAAAGTTTATACTCCCCCTCCGCCAACAAGCATCAATCCATGGCTTGCTCGAAACGACAAGTGCCTCCAACTAACAAGAGCCCCGGGGGAGTTTTGTTTGTAGTTATTTTGATTTGATTTGCAAAAGGCATGGGACTGGGCATCCCGGTGACCAGCCATTTTCTCGTGAGCGATGAGCGGAGTCCACTCCTCTTGAGAATAACCCGCCTAGCATGGAGGATACAAACAGCCCTAGTTGATACATGAGCTATTCAAGCATACAAAATAGAATGTTTATTTGAAGGTTTAGAGTTTGGCACATACAAATTTACTTGGAACGGCAGGTAGATACCGTTTATAGGTAGGTATGGTGGACTCATATGGAACAACTTTGGGGTTTATGGAATTGGATGCACAAGCAGTATTCACGCTTAGTACAAGTGAAGGCTAGAAAAAGACTGGGAAGCGGCCAGCTAGAGAGCGACAACAGTCATGAACATGCATTAAAATTAATCAACACCGATTGCAAGCATGAGTAGGATATAATGCACCATGAACATAAATATCATAGAGGCTATGTTGATTTTGTTTCAACTACATGCGTGAACATGTGCCAAGTCAAGCCACTCGAATCATTCAAAAGAGGATACCACTCTATCATACCACATCACAACCATTTTAATAGCATGTTGGCACGCAAGGTAAACCACTATAAGCTCCCAACTAATTAAGCATGGCATAAGCAACTATAATCTCTAATTGTCATTGCAAACATGTTTATTCATAATAGGCTAAATCAGGAACAATGAACTAATCATATTTACAAAAACAAGAGAGGTCGAGTTCATACCAGCTTTTCTCATCTCAATCAGTTCATCATATAATCATCATTGTTGCCTTTCACTTGCACGACCGAATAGTGTGGATAATAATAATAGTGCGCGTGCATTGGACTAAGCTGGAATCTGCAAGCATTCAATTCAAGAGAGAAGACAAGGTAATATGGGCTCTTTGTTAGATCAACAATAATGCATATGAGAGCCACTCAACATTTTCTTTATGGTCTTCTCCTCTCGACCCCCAAAGAACAAGAAAAGAAATAAAACTATTTACACGAGAAAACTCCCAACAAGCAAAATAAGAACGAGAAATCTTTTTGGGTTTTCTTTTTAATTACTATTACACGGGCATGGGAAGTAAACTAACTAAAAGCTACAACTATTTTTTTGGTTTTTTCTTAAGGTTTATCAAACACACAAGAAGAAAGCATAAAAAGAGAAATAAACTAGCATGGATATTACAATGAAAAAGTATGAGCACCGACAACTAGCATGAGTGTGTGAACATGAATGTAATGTCGGTGAGAGACTTACTCACTCAAGCTTAGGCTTTTGGCCTAAGTTGGTTTATGGCCATGGCTAGCCTGGCGGATATCCAAAGTAATACTTGGGGTCGTACAGAGAAGGAGCCTCGGGTTTCCACTGGTTGGCAATCTCCTCTGGATCCCACTGGTAAACAAACTATCATGAAGGATCAAATCATGGTTCCGGCTCTGGCTCTATAGCTGGTGTGGTATTTCGGTAGGCGTGAATGGCCTCCAGCGGAACAAGGTACTTGCCTGCAGATAAGTCAAACAAGGAAGGGGCAGGCAAAGTAATAGTCTCAAGGTGATTTTTATCAAAAATCAGCTTGTATTTAAGCATCTTTTCCTTATTCTTAACAATAAAATCATGTGCTATCATACTCTTATAGTCTAGAAAAACAGGAGGCAGCAACTTTTCTTCTTTCTCATAATGTCTAATAGGTATGTTAAAATGTGCAGTGAGGCACGAGGCGAAGATGCCTCCAAGGACAGGGCCCTTAGTACGGTTCAGGTTTAACCGCTTTGCAACAATAGCACCCATACTAAATGTGTCATCACGGAACAAGGCATGGCACAAAATAACAATATCAGGGGCACTAAGGTTGCCACGTTTCTGCGACCAATCAAGCATCTACTAGCAAATATTGCAAAGTAACCTACAATAGGAAAATGTATGCTAGTAATTCTTGCATCGGAAACCTTCCTAGTTTCCCCTACAACAATTGTATCAATAAACCCTTCCACATCGTCACGATGTGGTTCCTCTATGCTGCCCTCAAAAGGTATCAAACAAACCCGACAAAAATCATGAAGTGACATATCCTTATGCTCATCATATATATATAATTCCACCGAAGGTGGTGAGCTCCTAGCATGAAAATGAAAATTTTGCACAAAGATATTGGTGAGTGATAACCCACAAGTATAGGGGATCGCAACAGTTTTCGAGGGTAGAGTATTCAACCCAAATTTATTGATTCGACACAAGGGGAGCCAAATAACATTCTCAAGTATTAGCAGCTAAGTTGTCAATTCAACCGCACCTGGAAACTTAATATCTATAGCAAAGTATTTAGTGGCAAAGTAATATGATAGTAGTGGTAATGGTGGCAAAAGGTAACGGTAGCAAAAGTAATATTTTTGGGTTTTATAGTGATTGTAACAGTAGCAACGGAAAAGTAAATAAGCGAAGAACAATATATGGAAAGCTCGTAGGCAATGGATCGGTGATAGAGAATTAGGCCGGATGCGATCGATCATGTAACAGTCATAACCTAGGGTGACACAGAACTAGCTCCGGTTCATCAATGTAATGTAGGCATGTATTTCGAATATAGTCATATGTGCTTATGGAAAAGAACTTGCATGACATCTTTTGTCCTACCCTCCCGTGGCAGCGAGGTCCTAATGGAAACTAAGGGATATTAAAGCCTCCTTTTAATAGAGTAGCGGACCAAAGCATTAACACATAGTGAATACATGAACTCCTCAAACTACGGTCATCACCGGGAGTGGTCCCGATTATTGTCACTTCGGGGTTGCCGGATCATAACACATAGTAGGTGACTATCGACTTGCAAGATAGGATCGAGAACTCTCATATATTGTTGAAAAAATATTAGGTTCAGATCTGAAATCATGGCACTCGGGCCCTAGTAACAAGCATTAAGCATAGCAAAGTCATAGCAACATCAATCTCAGAACATAGTGGATACTAGGGATCAAACCATAACAAAACTAACTCTGTTACATGATAAATCTCATCCAACCCATCACCATCCAGCAAGCCTATGATGGAATTACTCACATACGGCAGTGAGCATCATGAAATTGGTGATGGAGTAAGGTTGATGATGATGATGATGATGATGATGATGATGGCGACGGATTCCCCTCTCCGGAGCCCCGAACGGACTCCAGATCAGCCCTCCCGAGAGAGTTTAGGGCTTGGAGGCGGCTCCGTATCGTAAAACGTGATGAATCCTTCTCTCTGGTTTTTTCTCCTTGAAAGTGAATATATGGAGTCAAGGTTGAGGTCGGTGGAGCGTTAGGGGGGCCACGAGGCAGGGGGCACGCCCCCACCCTCGTGGACAGGTGGTGGCCCCCTGACGTGGATCTTTCTTCCAGTATTTTTTATATATTACATAATAATTCTCCATTGATTTTCAGGTCATTCCGAGAACTTTTATTTCTGCACAAAAATAACACCATGGCAATTCTGCTAAAAACAGTGTCAGTCCGGGTTAGTTCCATTCAAATCATGCAAGTTAGAGTCCAAAACAAGGGCAAAAGTGTTTGGAAAAGTAGATACGATGGAGACGTATCAACTCCCCCAAGCTTAAACCTTTGCTTGTCCTCAAGCAATTCAGTTGATAAACTGAAAGTGATAAAGAAAAACTATTACAAACTCTGTTTGCTCTTGTTGTTGTAAATATGTAAAGCCGGCATTCAGGTTTTTAGCAAAGATTATGAACTAACCATATTCACAATAACACTTAGGTCTCATGTTTACTCATATCAATCACATAATCAACTAGCGAGCAATAATAAATATCGGATGACAACACTTTCTCAAAACAATCATGATATGATATGACAAGATGGTATCTCGCTAGCCCTTTCTAAGACCGCAAAACATAAATGCAGAGCACCTTTAAAGATCAAGGACTGACTAGACATTGTAATTCATGGTAAAAGAGATCCAGTCAAGTCATACTCAATGTAAACTAACAGTAATGGATGCAAATGAGAGTGGTGCTCTCCAACTGGTGGTTTTTAATAAGAGATGATGACTCAACATAAAAGTAAATAGATAGGCCCTTCACAGAGGGAAGCAGGGATTTGTATAGGTGCCAGAGCTCGATTTTGAAATAGATACGAATAATATTTTGAGCGGTATACTTTCATTCTCAACATAACAACCGAGAGATCTCGATATCTTACATGCTACACACATTATAGGCGGTTCCCAAACAGAATGGTAAAGTTTACATGTAGCACCCCGAGTCCGATGCGCCAGATGCCTTCCATTTATTTTAGTTGTTGTCTTGTGTTTATTGTTTTTTTTTGCATTATCATAATTGGTTTGCATATTTCATTCCTATATGTTGATGCCATGATCATGTTGAGTGCCTTGTCATATTATTATTTTTGCTTCTTGCTTCATGATCATCATTGTTTGCATTGCATTATGCCTCTTGCCATTTTGCATTTCAACATAATCACCTTGTGCATTGCATCATGTCATCATGTCATCATGTCATAAGTCTTTTGCATCTCACTAAATAAATTGCATGGATCTTCGGTCCATTTAAATCGAGGGAATTCACATGGTGATTCTCTTTATAACATATCCTCCCGATATTAGGGAGCTATTATAAATATTTCCATTCTTTTGGATTTACCGCAAACACACTTGCAAATTCTCCCCATGCCTTTGTTATCTCGCTTCTTGACCTCGAAACTTGTCCGTAAATTCTTTCGTCGTTTTCCGGAGCTCCACCAAAAATCCGAACATTTTTGGACCTTCCCAACCCTCACTACCTATTCAAATCGTTTGAACTTAAATCAAATGAGTTCGTCTTTAAACTTTCGGTCTTGACCACTTCTATTTTTCCAAGTTCAAACTCATTTTTGTGAGACCGGGAAAATAGCCCCCTTGCACAAATCCTTTCCTTAACCCTCCTTTTCTTTTTATCTCAAATTCTTTTCTCTTAAAAGAAGATTAGAGAGGAGTGAGAGAGAGAGAGAGAGCAGCAGGCCCATTCTCCTTCTAGGCCAGCCGGCGCCCTCCCCCTAGGCGCAGCCCCTCTACTGGGCCGGCCTCTAAGGCCCAACCTGCCTACCTAACCCTAGGCCCGAGCGAGGTTACATCCCGATCGATCTCTCACCCTCCTCCTCGTTCCCTCGCGCCGCCAGAACCCCATCGCTTGATCCCATCTCTCCCCTGCCGCTGCCTACTCCCGCATCGCTCTCTCCCTCTCCCATCGCTCCCTCACGTCCTCCCGCCGCCGCCGCCACTCGCAGAGAGGAGAGAGCAGCACCCGACCTCGCTCCCCATCTTCCCCGTGACCCCGAGCCCCATGGCGCCCGCGGCCCCCTGCTCCGGTGAGCCCTTGCTCCGCCACCATCATAGGTTGACTCGATGCCCGATCTCCTCAGCGTCCTTCCTCCTTGATCCATAGAGCCGCCGAAGGTCCACCCCGCAGCCGTGCCATCTCCATCTCACCGGCGCCCCAAGTTTCCCCCCTCCGTCGTGCCTCCTCCCCTCTGCAGGCTTATCCATGGCGTCCCTTCTTCCCCACGCGCGACCGCACCTCGACCTCTGCCGCCGGTAGCAGCAGCAGCTACTGAACCCTCTCGACGCGCCCTGGCCCTGCTCCACCTCGTCGCCTCGCATCCGCAGAACCAGGCCACGGCCGCGCCATGGCCGCCTCCCTCCTTTGCACCTGGCCTCGGCTGGAGTCGCCCCTGACAACAACCAGCATGACCAGGAGGCTGCCCTCTCCTTCCATCGCACAGAAGCTCGCAGCTACTACCATCACCTCCTTGTTGTTGGCATACCGAGGCCCCTCGTGCTGTTTTGTGTTGGACGTCAAGGCCACCAAGTTCGATTACGGGGATTCGCCAAGTACCATTCGGATGCACCAAGTTCGACTACATGGACCGCCAAGTTCCTCCACCGATGACTCAAACGGCTACAAAACGTGAACCACTACCGTCGACCCGCAAAGACCCCGCGGACGTCAAGTTCCTTGTCGTTGACCCCGAACCTCTACAAAAACGTGTACCACTACTTCCATGGCCGAAGACCCGTGTACAACTACCATCGCCGAAGACCCGGATAGCAAAACGTCAAGTACCTATGACCGAAGAATGCCATGTACCTCTCCGAAAAATGAACATGTACCACTACGTCCGGAGACAACGAACTCGTCAAGTCCGACAACGTTTGTGTACAACTACCGACGACGTGCATGTTGCAAAGTACCCTCTCCGGATCGTCATGTTCGACTACCGATAAACATGTACCACTACCGTCGCCGAGATTGCGAGAACCTCTACCGTCGACCCTAGAGCATGAGAGAACGACTACTTCCACTACGAAGGTCCCGAGAATGTCTACTTCCCCTTCTCCGCTTCGAACTTGATCCGTTCCAATAAAGGCACGCTTTGAAGGTATAACCCCGAGACGACATCCGTGAACGAATGCTTGCGATGTTTGAGATGCTCGTGTTTGCACCATGTCCAAATTGTCACTTGTTTCCTTGTCGCCAACTCGTGGGACACCAGGAATCTGGGAGCGCCCCACCATCTTTTGCACGGATCCGCACACTTCTCCTTTGCATCGGTATCTCAATCGAGTTACCGGAACCGAAACGTTGTCGTGGTACCGTTTCGTTATCGTCGTCGTGGCACCCCTTTTGTTTCCGCCACGATGACAAATGCCTCATCTCTTATCATGTCAACTTTTAATAAAACTTGCATAAACTTGCACATGTCATCCGCATCATGTTAACAACATTAATATGGTTTAAATTGTTGTTTGCTTTAATTTGCTAAATGCATATGGGGATTTTCCGGACTTGTCGTTTTGTTGTTCCGGCCTCATTTAAACTTGCCTAGATAGATAATTTCTTATGCTTCCCCTCTTGCCATGCTAACAACATTTAATATTGTTGAGTACCTAAACGACAGAGAACTAATTAAGTCATGTGGTTTTTCGTCAATATGCAACTCGTTGCATATTGAGCTCCATTTAATTTGTAGGATTGTTTGTGCATTTTGCCATGCCCTGCCTCATTAAACCGGACATGCATCATACTTGTTTGTGCATCGTGCCATGCTTTTGTGATGGTTGTTTACCATGTGGTTTGCTTTCTTTCCGGTGTTGCTTCTTCGGGTTAGTTCCGATAACGTCGCGTTTGTGAGGATCCGTTCGACTACGTCCGGTTGTCTTCTTCATGGACTCGTTCTTCTTCCTTGCGGGATTTCAGGCAAGATGACCATACCCTAGAAATCACTTCTATCTTTGCTTGCTAGTTGCTTGCTCTTTTGCTATGCCTAGCCTGCGATACCTACCACTTGCTTATCATGCCTCCCATATTGTTAAGCCAAGCCTCTAACCACCTTCTCCTAGCAAACCGTTGTTTGGCTATGTTACCGCTTTGCTCAGCCCCTCTTATAGCATTGTTAGTTGCAGGTGAAGATTGGAGCTTGTTCCTTGTTGGAACATGGTTATTTTGTTGGGATATCACAATATCTTTTATTTAATTAATGCATCTATATACTTGGTAAAGGGTGGAAGGCTCGGCCTTATGCCTAGTGTTTTGTTCCACTCTTGCCGCCCTAGTTTCCGTCATATCGGTGTTATATTCCCGGATTTTGTGTTCCTTACGCGGTTGGGTTATAATGGGAACCCCTTGAGAGTTCGCCTTGAATAAAACTCCTCCAGCAAGGCCCAACCTTGGTTTTACCATTCGCCACCTAGCCTTTTTTCCCTTGGGTTAGGCTAGCCCAAGGGTCATCTTTATTTTAACCCCCCCCCCCCGGGCCAGTGCTTGTCCAAGTGTTGGTCCGAAACAGAGCCACTTGCGGCGCCACCTCGGGGAAACTTGAGGGTTGGTTTTAGCTGTACGTAGTGTTCGTCCGGTGTTGCCCTGAGAACGAGATATGTGCAGCTCCCATCAGGATGTCGGTGCATCGGGCGGTCTTGCTGGACTTGTTTTACCATTGTCGAGGATGTCTTGTAACCGGGATTCCGAGTCTGATCGGGTCTTCCCGCTAGAAGGAATATCCTTCGTTGACCGTGAGAGCTTGTGATGGGCTAAGTTGGGGCACCCCTGCAGGGTTATGAACTTTTGAAAGTCATGCCCGCGGTTATGGGCAGATGGGAATTTGTTAATGTCCGGTTGTAGAAAACTTGAAGTTAAACTTAATTAAAATGCACCAACCGCGTGTGTAACCGTGATGGTCTCTTCTCGGCGGAGTCCGGGAAGTGAACACGGTGTTGGAGTTATGCTTGACGTAGGTTGTTCTAGGATCACTTCTTGATCATAGTTTCTCGACTGTGCTTTTGCCTTCTCTTCTCGCTCTCATTTGCGTATGCTAGCCACCAAATATGCTAGTCGCTTGCTGCAGTTCCACCTCATACCTTTTACCCTACCTATGAGCTTAAATAGTCTTGATCGCGAGGGTGTGAGATTGCTGAGTCCCCGTGACTCACAGATACTTCCAAAACCAGCTTGCAGGTGCCGTGGAACCGAGCAGGTGACGCAACCAAGCTCAAGGAGGAGCTCGATGAAGACCTTGTCCTTTGTGTTGTTTCGTTCTAGTTGATCAGTAGTGGAGCCCAGTTGGGACGATCGGGGATCTGTGTAGCTTTTGGGGTAGTCTTCTTTTATTTTGGTTCCGTAGTCGGACCCTGATTGTATCTGGTTGATGTAATGCTTTATTCATGTAATTGTGTGAAGTGGCGATTGTAAGCCAACTATGTATCTTTTCCCCTTATGTATTACATGGGTTGTGTGAAGATTACCTCACTTTCGACATTGCTTTCAATGCGGTTATGCCTCTAAGTCATGCTTCGACACGTGGGAGATATAGCCGCAATGAGGGTGTTACAAGTTGGTAATCAGAGCCTTCCCCGACCTTAGGAGCCCCCTGCTTGATAGAATCGCTGGCGTTATTGAGTCTAGAAATGTTTTGAGTCATTTAGGATTATATATATCAGAGAGTTAGGAATTCTTTTTACTCCTCGGTCCATTCGTCGCTCTGGTGAGGCATCCTGACGTAGAGTTTTGACTCTTCTCTTCTGAAATTTCACAAAAAAAATTTAGGATCACGCGGGTATCTTGGAATCGTTCTGATGGTTTTGTGACGAGAACATTGTTCTTGGTGCCTCCTGACATTTAGGGGTTGTGGCAGTGTCCCGGGGAGTTGAGCTCTGAGGTGTTGTCGTCAAAATTTTATCGTTGCAGTTCTAGAATACCTGAGATTAGTTTCGCCGACATCGAAAATCTCTTTTATGCAGTTGTTTGTGAGATAACCTCGACGCCACCCAGTACTGGGGCGGGAGTTCGGGAGTATTGCCATAACTCATATAACTGATGATTTTCGAAGGTTGAGGTATACGATTTCCGAAGGTTTCTTGGTTATGTGTTGAAGGATGGATACAGCTGGATGTAGGATTTGCTAGTTTTGGGTGAGATATTATGCTTCCCCTGTATCCCCAGCACCTAATTGCATAACCAGGAAAGTTTCGGGAGTTTATAAGTGGGAATTCAAGTAGCTCTTAGGATATCTTTCCGACAGATGTATGATTTGAAATTGGGGTTCGACATCTAGTGGTCCGCCTATCCACGGTCGGTTTTACAGTGGTCTCGTTGTGTCTTAAAGAGTCCTTGGCTATGCCGACTTGGGGACGCTTCATATGTCATGTGCACTGCCTTGTACATGATGGTGTTGTACGATCGAGCCCATGTAGGCCCCACCACGGAAACTTTGGACGAAATCTCTATCATATGTTTGTTCCAGCTTATTTTGCAAGCCAATCCTTTGTTTTGTTTTGAGTTGTGGTATTCCAGTTGCTTTGATGTCAAGTGTGATTCCATACTTTGCCTAAGCGGTGTTCTCATATCCCTATGTGAATACCAACCCTTCATGATAATCGAGATTGTCATGTCACTCCTTTTAAACCGGTGTGTTTTCTCCTCAAGCGAATCCGTTCATTTTCAACATCCGCAAGATTAATTATCAGTTCTTCTCAACGGTGTTCTTTTCATCCGTCTCCAAATTGTCTTTGTTTTTCCCGCCCACCCGCCCTTTTTCCTCAAGGACTCAGATGTCTTAATCAAGCATCCATCTTATGGATGTGAAGTCTCTCCATTCTTTTCCCTCAATGTTCTTATCCGGTGATTCTCAGGAAGATTCTAACGGAGCTTCAAGTTCGTCACTCTTCACTCGTTCTCTTCTCCGGTGGATTCAAATCAAGCTTTCGGTGTTTGATCATATTCTTTTCCTTATTTCAAATGTCTTCTCTTGCCGGTGCACCTCTCAATCATTAACTTTTCGTTATTCATTTGTTCCGGAGTGCTGAAGATATCTCGAAGATTCGTGTTTCCACTCTGCTTTCATTCAAGCTATTTCGAGGTCCTATCGTATTCAAGCCATTTAATTGAACCGGTGCAATCTCTCCTTCAAATCGTTCAATGGTGTATCTTTTGAGTGGGCCCTAACCCATAGGTCTTTTCCTAGGATCTTACCTGACTCTTCTCTTTTCCCGGCGTTACTCTCAAATTCTTTTCCAAGTTTGACGTAAGAATGATTTTTTCATCAGTCAAATGCTTTTCTCCAAGATCTTTCAAATTCTTTTCATCGTTGGTTCAACTTTTCCATTCATCTTTATTCCGGAGTATCTCAACAATTTGGTGGTGTTTCTCGTCGTAATTCTCAGATTTCGATGACCGAAGAAGAGTTTTCCTCAAAATCTTAACCATTCTCTCAGAGATGTGTAGTTCAAACTTGTTGCCATCCTCTCATAATTGTTTTCAATTGTGGGAATTCTTTTCACCTATTCGGTGCAAATTCAGGAGTCTTTTCAGTTTGATTCTCCGGAGGCCATCATCTCATTATTATTCATTTCAGCTGGCAGCTCTCATTCTCCAAATCTTACCGGTGCATCATTCAAATATTCTTTAATCAATTCATGATCTCTCCGTTCCCTTGTATCTAAATCCTCTCAAGTATCTTCGTGCTTTTTATAATTCTTCCCGGTGATTCATCCCTTTACTTCGTTCATTTTCAATTCTTACGGTGGTTCATTCAAGAGTTCCTCTTCCTTCGTTTATCATATCCATTTATTCGATGTTCCAATCCTACCGGTGGTTCGTTGAAGACATTCTCAAGTTTATGTTATATCTCTCTTAATCTTTTCTATGAGAATAATTTGTATGCAATCCGTTTGCTCGTCATCAATTTAATTGGTGAAGGAGGAGCATAACATAAATCTTATTCTTGATTCACCCAGATGATTAATTCCTTATTCCGGAGGTTCATCAAATTCCTGTTTTCAATTGTTCATCTTCTCTTTTCCCGGAGTTCCAATCTTTTTCAACTATTTCACCATGGAGATTCATCTAAATCGGTACAAGGATTCACCTTGTGTTTTCAACCTCTTTTTTTCCTTCCGTTTGATCATCCTTTTGTTACCGGAGTTCTTCATGGATGTTCTACACGATGGTTCATCAAGGAAATAATCCCTTCTCCAAGTGTTCATTGAGATTCTTTTCTAAGGAGCTCAATCATTCTTCTACTTGCATTCCGGAGTGCAATTCTTTTTAACTTTTCTTTTGAGATGGTGTTATGTCTTTCTTGACAATTTCCCTTCATGTTTCATGATTCAAAAGTTGTCAGGAATGAGATATTTAAACCCATCAATTTCTTCTTTGGATTTATCTTGGGTTATATTTCACCTAAAGCTTTCCCTAAGGACTGTTGCTATTTATGGTGCTTATAAATGACCCAAGTTCTTCATTTATCCTTCCGGTGGAATAAGTTTCTCGTCTCCTTGTTTATATCAATCCAATCTATTGTTTCCGTCAGTGGCAGAATTTCAACTCAGTTTTGAGATGTTTTCCATAAGCCCACAACAAGCTTATCCTTTCGTTGTTGTTAATTCAACAACTCCGTTCTAGCATTTGTTGTAAGCGTGCTCTCTCAAGATCGTGTTTCCCTTCGTTCATTCCATTCCATTCTTACTTTTGTTCCGGAGACATTGTGTTGTTGCTCTCTTCAAACCTTCTTCTTGTTCTTGTCAGGATCTTGTTCTTTTCATGCTTATCCACTTAACCGGAGTGTTGTGCCCTTTTGCTCAAGTTCTTTTCATTTTGCTAAGTTTTTGCCTTCCGTTTCAACCGCAGTGCTGTCCGAATTTGTTCTTCCTTGTTCCTCTTTTCCTAACGGAGTGCTTTCAATTTTGTTCATCTCCGTGCTTTGTTTCTTTTCAATTTGCTCAACTTTGCAAGGTTCTTTGGTTTCACTCGTTTGTCAAATAAGCAACTTAGTTTTACATCTTCTCTTTCTCTTCCGTTTTCACCTCCGGTGCCATTCTAGATCTCGGGACGAGATCCTCTTGTAGTGGTGGAGTGTTGTAGCGCCCCGAGTCCGATGCGCCAGATGCCTTCCATTTATTTTAGTTGTTGTCTTGTGTTTATTGTTTTTTTGCATTATCATAACTGGTTTGCATATTTCATTCCTATATGTTGATGCCATGATCATGTTGAGTGCCTTGTCATATTATTATTTTTGCTTCTTGCTTCATGATCATCATTGTTTGCATTGCATTGTGCCTCTTGCCATTTTGCATTTCAACATAATCACCTTGTGCATTGCATCATGTCATCATGTCATCATGTCATAAGTCTTTTGCATCTCACTAAATAAATTGCAAGGATCTTCGGTCCATTTAAATCGAGGAAATTCACATGGTGATTCTCTTTATAACATATCCTCTCGATATTAGGGAGCTATTGTAAATATTTCCATTCTTTTGGATTTACCGCAAACACACTTGCAAATTTTCCCCATGCCTTTGTTATCTCGCTTCTTGACCTCGAACCTTGTCCGTAAATTCTTTCATCATTTTCCAGAGCTCCACCAAAAATCCGAACATTTTTGGACCTTCCCAACCCTCACTACCTATTCAAATCATTTGAACTTAAATCAAATGAGTTTGAATTTAAACTTTCGGTCTTGACCACTTCTATTTTTCCTGGTTCAAACTCATTTTTGTGAGACCGGGAAAATAGCCCCCTTGCACAAATCCTTTCCTTAACCCTCCTTTTCTTTTTATCTCAAATCCTTTTCTCTTAAAAGAAGATTAGAGAGGGGTGAGAGAGAGAGAGAGCAGCAGGCCCATTCTCCTTCTAGGCCAGCCGGCGCCCTCCCCCTAGGCGCAGCCCCTCTACTGGGCCGGCCTCTAAGGCCCAACCTGCCTACCTAACCCTAGGCCCGAGCGAGGTTACATCCTGATCGATCTCTCACCCTCCTCCTCGTTCCCTCGCGCCGCCAGAACACCCATCGCTCGATCCCATCTCTCCCCTGCCGCTGCCTACTCCCGCATCGCTCTCTCCCTCTCCCATCGCTCCCTCGCGTCCTCCCGCTGCCGCCGCCACTCGCAGAGAGGAGAGAGCAGCGCCCGACCTTGCTCCCCATCTTCCCCATAACCCAGAGCCATCGGAGGTTGACCCGATGCCCGATCTCCTCGGCGTCCTTCCTCCTCGATCCATAGAGCCGCCGAAGGTCCACCCCGCAGCCATGCCATCTCCATCTCGCCGGCGCCCCAAGTTTTCCCCCTCCGTCGTGCCTCCTCCCCTCTGCAGGCTTATCCATGGCGTCCCTTCTTCCCCACGCGCGACCGCACCTCGACCTCTGCCGCCGGTAGAAGCAGCAGCTGCTGAACCCTCTCGACGCGCCCCTGGCCCTGCTCCACCTCGTCGCCTCGCATCCGCAGAACCAGGCCATGGCCGCGCCATGGCCTCCTCCCTCCTTTGCACCTGGCCTCGGCTGGAGTCGCCCCTGACAGCAACCAGCACAACCAGGAGGCTGCCCTCTCCTTCCACCGCACAGAAGCTCGCAGCTCCTACCATCACCTCCTTGATGTTGGCATACCGAGGCCCCTTGTGTTGTTTTGTGTTGGACGTCAAGGCCACCAAGTTCGACTACGGGGATTCACCAAGTACCATTCGGATGCACCAAGTTCGACTACATGGACCGCCAAGTTCCTCCACCGATGACTCGAACGGCTACAAAACGTGAACCACTACCGTCGACCCGCAAAGACCCCGCGGACATCAAGTTCCTTGTCGTTGACCCCGAACCTCTACGAAAACGTGTACGACTACTTCACGCCGAAGACCCGTGTACAACTACCGTCGCCGAAGACCCGGATAGCAAAACGTCAAGTACATATGACCGAAGAACGCCATGTACCTCTCCGAAAAATGAACATGTACCACTACGTCCAGAGACCTCGAACCCGTCAAGTCTGACAACGTTTGTGTACAACTACCGACGACGTGCATGTTGCCAAGTACCCTCTCCGGATCGTCATGTTCGACTACCGATAAACATGTACCACTACCGTCGCCGAGATTGCGAGAACCTCTACCGTCGACCCTAGAGCATGAGAGAATGACTACTTCCACTACGAAGGTCCCGAGAACGTCTACTTCCCCTTCTCCTCTTCGAACTTGATCCGTTCCGATAAAGGCACGCTTCGAAGGTATAACCCCGAGACGACGTCCGTGAACGAATGCTTGCGATGTTTGAGATGCTCGTGTTTGCACCATGTCCAAATTGTCACTCGTTTCCTTGTCACCAACTCGTGGGACACCCGGAATCCGGGAGCGCCCCACCATCTTTTGCACGGATCCGCACACTTCTCCTTTGCATCGGTATCTCAATCGAGTTACCGGAATCGGAACGTTGCCGTGGTACCGTTTCGTTATCGTCGCCGTGGCACCCCTTTTGTTTCCGCCATGATGACAAATGCCTCATCTCTTATCATGTCAACTTTTAATAAAACTTGCATAAACTTGCAAATGTCATCCGCATCATGTTAACAACATTAATATGGTTTAAATTGTTATTTGCTTTAATTTGCTAAATGCATATGGGGATTTTCTGGACTTGTCGTTTTGTTGTTCCGGCCTCATTTAAACTTGCCTAGATAGATAATTTCTTATGCGTCCCCTCTTGCCATGCTAACAACATTTAATATTGTTGAGTACCTAAACGACAGAGAACTAATTAAGTCATGTGGTTTTTTGTCAATATGCAACTCGTTGCATATTGAGCTCCATTTAATTTGTAGGATTGTTTGTGCATTTTGCCATGCCATGCTTCATTAAACCGGACATGCATCATACTTGTTTGCGCATCGTGCCATGCTTTTGTGATGGTTGTTTACCATGTGGTTTGCTTTCTTTCCTGTGTTGCTTCCGATAACGTCGCGTTTGTGAGGATCCGTTCGACTACGTCCGGTTGTCTTCTTCATGGACTCGTTCTTCTTCCTTGCGGGATTTCAGGCAAGATGACCATACCCTAGAAATCACTTCTATCTTTTCTTTCTAGTTGCTCGCTCTTTTGATATGCCTAGCCTGCGATACCTACCACTTGCTTATCATGCCTACCATATTGTTAAGCCAAGCCTCTAACCACCTTCTCCTAGCAAAATGTTGTTTGGCTATGTTACCGCTTTGCTTAGCCCCTCTTATAGCGTTGTTAGTTGCAGGTGAAGATTGGAGCTTATTCCTTGTTGGAACATGGTTATTTTGTTGGGATATCATAATATTTCTTATTTAATTAATGCATCTATATACTTGGTAAAGGGTGGAAGGCTCGGCCTTATGCCTAGTGTTTTGTTCCACTCTTGCCGCCCTAGTTTCCGTCATATCGGTGTTATGTTCCCGGATTTTGCGTTCCTTACGCGGTTGGGTTATAATGGGAACCCCTTGACAGTTCGCCTTGAATAAAACTCCTCCAGCAAGGCCCAACCTTGGTTTTACCATTCGCCACCTAGCCTTTTTTCCCTTGGGTTAGGCCAGCCCAAGGGTCATTTTTATTTTAACCCCCCCCCCGGGCCAGTGCTTGTCTAAGTGTTGGTCCGAAACAGAGCCACTTGTGGCGCCACCTCGGGGAAACTTGAGGGCTGGTTTTAGCTGTACGTAGTGTTCATCCGGTGTTGCCCTGAGAACAAGATATGTGCAACTCCCATCAGGATGTCGGCGCATCGGGCGGTCTTGCTAGACTTGTTTTACCATTGTCGAGGATGTCTTGTAACCGGGATTCCGAGTCTGATCGGGTCTTCCCGCTAGAAGGAATATCCTTCGTTGACCGTGAGAGCTTGTGATGGGCTAAGTTGGGACACCCCTGCAGGGTTATGAACTTTCGAAAGTCGTGCCCGCGGTTATGGGAAGATGGGAATTTGTTAATGTCCGGTTGTAGAAAACCTGAAGTTGAACTTAATTAAAATGCACCAACCGCGTGTGTAACCGTGATGGTCTCTTCTCGGCGGAGTCCGGGAAGTGAACACGGTGTTGGAGTTATGCTTGACGTAGGTTGTTCTAGGATCACTTCTTGATCATAGTTTCTTGACCATGCTTTTGCCTTCTCTTCTTGCTCTCATTTGCGTATGTTAGCCACCAAATATGCTAGTCCCTTGCTGCAGTTCCACCTCATACCTTTTACCCTACCTATGAGCTTAAATAGTCTTGATCGCAAGGGTGTGAGATTGATGAGTCCCCGTGACTCACAGATACTTCCAAAACCAGCTTGCAGGTATCGTGGAACCGAGCAGGTGACGCAACCAAGCTGAAGGAGGAGCTCGATGAAGACCTTGTCCTTTGTGTTGTTTCGTTCTAGTTGATCAGTAGTGGAGCCCAGTTGGGACGATCGGGGATCTGTGTAGCTTTTGGGGTAGTCTTCTTTTATTCTGGTTCCGTAGTCAGACCCTGATTGTATCTGGTTGATGTAATGCTTTATTCATGTAATTGTGTGAAGTGGCGATTGTAAGCCAACTATGTATCTTTTTCCCTTATGTATTACATGGGTTGTGTGAAGATTACCTCACTTGCGACATTGCTTTCAATGCGGTTATGCCTCTAAGTCGTGCTTCGACACGTGGGAGATATAGCCGCATCGATGGCGTTACATTATACTCCCCCTCCACCAACAAACATCAATCCATGGCTTACTCGAACCAACGAGTGCCTCCAACTAACAAGAGTCCCGGGGGAGTTTTGTTCGCAGTTATTTTGATTTGATTTGTATAAAGCATGGGACTGGGCATCCCGGTGACCAGACATTTTCTCGTGAGTGAGGAGCAGAGTCCACTCCTCTTGAGAATAACCCGCCTAACATGGAAGATACAGACATCCCTAGTTGATACATGACCTATTCGAGCATACAAAACAGAATGTTTATTTGAAGGTTTAGAGTTTGGCACATACAAATTTACTTGGAACGGCAGGTAGATACCGTATATAGGTAGGTATGGTGGACTCATATGGAACAACTTTGGGGTTTATGGTGTTGGATGCACAAGCAATATTCCCGCTTAGTATAGGTGAAGGCTAGAAAAAGACTGGGAAGCGACCAGCTAGAGAGCGACAATAGTCATCAACATGCATTAAAATTAATCAACACCGAATGCAAGCATGAGTAGGATATAATGCACCATGAACATAAATATCATAGAGGCTATGTTGATTTTGTTTCAACTACATGCGTGAACATCTGCCAAGGCAAGCCACCTGAATCATTCAAAAGAGGATACCACCCTATCATACCACATCACAAGCATTTTAACATCATGTTGGAACACAAGGTAAACCATTATAAACTCTTAGCTAATTAAGCATGGCGTAAGCAACTACAATCTCTAATTGTCATTGCAAACATGCTTCTTTCATAATAGGCTGAATCAAGAACGATGAACTAATCATATTTACAAAAATAAGAGAGGTCGAGTTCATACCAGCTTTTCTCATCTCAATAAGTTCATCATATAATCATCATTATTGCCTTTCACTTGCACGACTGAATAGTGTGGATAATAATAATAGTGCATGTGCATTGGACTAAGCTGGAATTTGCAGGCAATCAATTAAAGAGAGAAGACAAGGTACTATGGGCTCTTTGTTAGATTAACAATAATGCATATGAGAGCCACTCAACATTTTGATCATCGTCTTCTCCTCTCAATCCCCAAAGAAAAAGAAAAGAAATAAAAACTATTTACATAGGAAAGCTCCCAACAAGCAAAAGAAGAACGAGAAATCTTTTTGGGTTTTCTTTTTAATTACTACTACTACAGGCATGGAAAGTAAACTAGCTAAAAAGCTACAACTATTTTTTTTGTTTTTCTTAAGGTTTATCAAACACACAAGAAGAAAGCATAGAAAGGAAAATAAACTTGCATGGATATTACAGTGAAAAAGTATGAGCACCGACAACTAGCATGAGTGTGTGAACATGAATGTAATGTTGGTTAGAAATATGTACTCCCTCAAGCTTAGGCTTTTGGCCTAAGTTGGTCTATAGCCATGACTGGCTTGGCGGATATCCAAAGTAATAGTTGGGGTCATACTGAGAAGAATCCCCCTGGTGCCACTGGTTGGCGATCTCTTCTGGATTCCACTGATAAACAGAGTGTCGGTGAGGATCAAATTGTGGTTCAGGCTCTGGCTCTGTAGCTGGTGTGGGGTTTCGATAGGCGTGAATGGCCTCCAGCGGAACAAGGTACTTGCCTGCAGATAAGTCAAACAAGGAAGGAGCAGGCAAAGTAATAGTCTCAGGGTGATTTTTATCAAATATCAACTTGTACTTCAGCATCTTTTCTGTATTCTTAATAATAAAATCATGTGCTACCATACTCTTATAGTCTAGAAAAACAGGAGGCAGCAACTTCTCTTCCTTCTCATAATGCCTAATAGGTATGTTAAAGTGTGCAGCGAGGCACGAGGCGAAGATGCCTCCAAGGACGGGGCCCTTAGTACGGTTAAGATTTAACCGCTTTGCAACAATAGCACCCATACTAAATGTGTCATCATGGAACAAGGCATGGCACAAAATAACAATATCATGGGGAACTAAGGTTTGTTGGGGAACGTAGTAATTTCAAAAACTTCTTACGCACACGCAAGATCATGGAGATGCATAGCAACGAGAGGGGAGAGTGTTGTCCATGTACCCTCGTAGACCAAAAGCGGAAGCGTTAGCACAACGCGGGTTATGTAGTCGTACGTCTTCACGATTCGACCGATCCAAGTATCGAACGTACGACACCTCCGAGTTCAGCACACGTTCAGCTCGATGACGTCTCGCAAACTCTGATCTAGCAGAGCTTCACGAGAGAGTTCCGTCAGCACGATGACGTGATGATGGTGATGATGTTGCTATAGACGCAGGGCTTCGCCTAAGCACCGCTACGATATGACTGAGGTGGAATATGGTGGAGGGGGCACCGCACACGGCTGGGAGAGATCAACAGATCAACTTGTGTGTCTAGAGGTGCCCCCTTGCCCCCGTATATAAAGGATGGAGGAGGGGAGGCCGGCGAGCCCCTAGGGCGCGCCAGAAGTGTGGAGTCCTACTAGGACTCCCTAGTCCTAGTAGGATTCCTCCTCCCACATGGAATAGGAAAAAGGGAAGGGAAAAGGAGAAGGAAGGAAGGGGGCACCCCCCTCCCTAGTCCAATTCAGACCAGACCATGGGGAGGGGTGCGGCCACCTTTTGAGGCCTTTCTCTCCTTTCCCGTATGGCCCATTAAGGCCCAATACGAATTCTCGTAACTCTCCAGTACTCTGAAAAATAGCCGAATCACTCAGAACCTTTCCAATGTCCAAATATAGTCGTCCAATATATTGATCTTTACGTCTCGACCATTTTGAGACTCCTCGTCATGTCCCCAATCTTATCTGGGACTCCAAACTACCTTCGGTACATCAAATCACATAACTCATAATACAAATCATCACCGAACGTTAAGCGTGCGGACCCTACGGGTTCGAGAACTATGTAGACATGACCGAGACACATCTACGGTCAATAACCAATAGAGGAACCTGGATGCTCATATTGGCTCCTACATATTCTACGAAGGTCTTTATTGGTCAAACCGCATAACAACATACATTGTTCCCTTTGTCATCGGTATGTTACTTGCCCGAGATTCGATCGTCGTATCTCAATACCTAGTTCAATCTCGCTACCGACAAGTCTCTTTACTCGTTCCGTAATACATCATCCCACAACTAACTCATTAGTTACAATGCTTGTAGGTCTTATAGTGATGTGTATTACCGAGTGGGCCCAGAGAAACCCCTCCGATGATCGGAGTGACAAATCCTAATCTCGAAATACGCCAACTCAACAAGTACCTTCAGAGACACCTGTAGAGCACCTTTATAATCACCCAGTTACGTTGTGATGTTTGGTAGAGCACAAAATGTTCCTCCGGTAAACGGGAGTTGCATAATCTCATAGTCATAGGAACATGTATAAGTCATGAAGAAAGCAATAGCAACATACTAAACGATCAAGTGCTAAGCTAACGGAATGGGTCAAGTCAATCACATCATTCTCCTAATGATGTGATCCCATTAATCAAATGACGACTCATGCTATGGTTAGGAAACTTAACCATCTTTGATTAACAAGCTAGTCAAGTAGAGGCACACTAGTGACACTATGCTTGTCTATGTATTCACACATGTATTATGTTTCCGGTTAATAAAATTCTAGCATGAATAATAAAAATTTATCATGAAATAAGGAAATAAATAATAACTTTATTATTGCCTCTAGGGCATATTTCCTTTAGTCTCCCACTTTCCCTAGAGTCAATAATCTAGTTCACATCGCCATGTGATTTAACACCAATAGTTCACATCACCATGTGATTAACATCCATAGTTCACATCGTCACGTGACCAACACCCAAAGGGTTTACTAGAGTCAATAATCTAGTTCACATCTCTATGTGATTAACACCCAAAGAGTACTAAGGTGTGATCATGGTTTGCTTGTGAGAGAAGTTTAGTCTACGGGTCTGCCACATTCAGATCGTATGTATTTTGCAAATTTCTATGTCAACAATGCTCTGCACGGAGCTACTCTAGCTAATTGCTCCCAGTTTCAAAATGTATCTAGATTGAGACTTAGAGTCATCTGGATCAGTGTCAAAATTTGCATCGACGTAACCCTTTATGACGAACTTTTTGTCACCTCCATAATCGAGAAACATATCCTTATTCCACTAAGGATAATTTTGACCACTGTCCAGTGATCTACTCCTAGATCACTATTGTGCTCCCTTGCTAAACTTAGTGTAGGGTATACAATAGATCTGCTACAAAGCATGCGTACTTTATAAAAACTATGGCTGAGGCATAAGGAATGACTTTCATTCTCTTTCTATCTTCTGCCGTGGTCGGGCTTTGAGTCTTACTCAATTTCACACCTTAACACAGGTAAGAACTCTTTCTTTGACTGTTCCATTTTGAACTACTTTAAAATCTTGTCAAGGTATGTACTCATTGAAAAAACTTATCAAGCGTCTTGATATATCTCTATAGATCTTGATGCTCAATATGTAAGTAGCTTCACCAAGGTCTTCATTTGAAAAACTCCTTTCAAATACTCCTTTATGCTTTCCAGAAAATTCTACATTATTTCCGATCAACAATATGTCATTCACATATATTTATCAGTAATGTTGTAGTGCTCCCACTCACTTTCTTGTAAATACAGGCTTCACCACAAATCTGTATAAAACTATATGGTTTGATCAACTCATCAAAGCGTATATTCCAACTTTGAGATGCTTGCACCAGTCCATAGATGAATCACTGGAGCTTGCATATTTTGTTAGCACTTTTAGGATCGACAAAACCTTCTAGTTGCATCATATACAACTCTTCTTTAAGAAATCCATTAAGGAATGTAGTTTTGACATCCATTTGCCAGATTTCATAAAATGTGGCAATTTGCTAACATGATTCGGACAGACTTAAGCATCGCTACGAGTGAGAAAATCTCATTGTAGTCAACACCTTGAACTTTGTCAAAACCTTTGTCGACAAGTATAGCATTGTGGATGGTAACACTACTATCAGCATCCGTCTTCCTCTTGAAGATCCATTTATTTTCTATGGCTTGCCGTTCATCGGGCAAGTCAACCAAAGTCCACACTTTGTTCTCATACATGGATCCCATCTCAGATTTCATGGCCTTAAGCCATTTAGCGGAATCTGGGCTCATCATCGCTTCCTCATAGTTCGTAGGTTCGTCATGGTCAATTAACATGACCTCCAGAACAGGATTACCGTACCACTCTGGTGCGGATCTCACTCTAGTTGACCTACGAGGTCCGGTAGTAACTTGATCTAAAGTTACATGATCATCATCATTAGCTTCCTCACTAATTGGTGTAGGAGTGACAGAAATAGATTTCTGTGATGAACTACTTTCCAATAAGGGGGCAAGTATAGTTACCTCATCAAGTTCTACTTTCCTCCCACTCACTTCTTTCGAGAGAAATTCCTTCTCTAGAAAGGATCCATTCTTAGCAACAAATGTCTTGCCTTCAGATCTGTGATAGAAGGTGTACCCAACTGTCTCCTTTGGGTATCCTATGAAGACACATTTCTCCTATTTGGGTTTGAGCTTATCAGGATGAAACTTTTCACATAAGCATCGCAACTCCAAACTTTAAGAAACGACAACTTTGGTTTCTTCCCAAACCACAGTTCATACGGTGTAGTCTCAACAGATTTAGATGGCGCCCATTTTAACGTGAATGCAGTTGTATCTAATGCATAACCCCAAAACGATAGTGGTAAATCGGTAAGAAACATCATAGATTGCACTATATCCAATAAAGTACGGTTATGACATTCGGACACACCATTATGCTGTGGTGTTCCAGGTGGCATGAGTTTGTGAAACTATTCCACATTGTTTTAATTGAAGGCCAAAACTCGTAACTCAAATATTTTTCTCTACGATCAGATCGTAGAAACTTTATTTTCTTGTTACGATGATTCTCTACTTCACTATGAAATTCTTTGAACTTTTCAAATGTTTCAGACTAATGTTTCATCAAGTAGATATGCCCATATCTGCTCAAATTATCTGTGAAGGTCAGAAAACAATGATACCCGCCATGAGCCTCAACACTCATTGGATCGCTTACATCGGTATGTATTATTTCCAACAAGTCAGTGGCTCGCTCCATTGTTCCTGGGAACGGAGTCTTACTCATCTTGCCCATGAGGCATGGTTCGCAAGCATAAAGTGATTCATAATCAAGTGATTCCAAAAGCCCATCAGCATGGAGTTTCTTCATGCACTTTACACCAATATGGCCTAAACGGCAGTGCTACAAATAAGTTGCACTATCATTATTAACTTTGCATTTTTGACCTCAATATTATGAATATGTGTATCACTACAATCGAGATCCAACAAACCATTTTTATTGGGTGTATGACCATAGAAGGTTTTATTCATGTAAATAGAAAAACAATTATTCTCTAATTTAAATGAATAATTGTATTGTAATAAACATGATCAAATCATATTCATGCTCAACGCAAACACCAAATAACATTTATTTAGGTTCAACACTAATCCCGGAAGTATAGGGAGTGTGCGATGATGATCATATCAATCTTGGAATTGCTTCCAACACACATTGTCACTTCACCCTTAACTAGTTTCTATTCATTCTGCAATTCCTGTTTCGAGTTACTACTCTTAGCAACTGAACTAGTATCAAATACCGAGGGGTTGCTATAAACATTAGTAAAGTACACATTAATAACATGTATATCAAATATACCTTTGTTCACTTTGCCATCCTTCTTATTCGCCAAATACTTGGGGCGGTTCCGCTTCCTATGACTAGTCCCTTTGCAGTAAAAGCACTTAGTCTCAGGCTTAGGTCCAGACTTGGGCTTCTTCACTTGAGCAGCAACTTGCTTGCCGTTCTTCTTGAAGTTCCCCATCTTCCCTTTGCCCTTTTCTTGAAACTAGTGGTCTTGTTAACCATCAACATTTGATGTTTTTCTTGATTTCTACCTTCGTCGATTTCAGCATCACGAAGAGCTTGGGAATCGTTTCCGTTATCCCTTGCATATCATAGTTCATCACGAAGTTCTAGAAACTTGGTGATAGTGACTAGAGAACTCTATCAATTACTATCTTATCTGGAAGATTAACTCCCACTTGATTCAAGTGATTGTAGTACCTAGACAATCTGAGCACATGCTCACTGCTTGAGCTATTCTCCTCCATCTTTTAGCTACAGAACTTGTTGGAGACTTCATATCTCTCAACTCGGGTATTTGCTTGAAATATTAACTTCAACTCCTAGATCATCGCATATGGTCCATGACGTTCAAAACGTCTTTGAAGTCCTGATTCTAAGCCGTTAAGCATGGTGCACTAAACTATCAAGTAGTCATCATATTGAGATAGCCAAAGGTTCATAATGTCTGCATCTGCTCCTACAATAGGTCTGTCACCTAGAGGTGCATCTAGGACATAATTCTTCTGTGCAACAATGAGGATAAACCTCAAGTTACGGACCCAGTCTGTGTAATTGCTACCATCATCTTTCAACTTAGTTTTCTCTAGGAACACATGTAAAACATAGGGAAGCAACAACGCGAGCTATTGATCTACAACATTATTTGCAAAATACTATCAGGACTAAGTTCATGATAAATTAAAGTTCAATTAATCATATTACTTAAGAACTCCCACTTAGATAGACATCCCTCTAATCATCTAAGTGATCACGTGATCCATATCAACTAAACCATGTCCGATCATCACGTGAGATGGAGTAGTTTTCAATGGTGAACATCACTATGTTGATCATATCTACTATATGATTCACGCTCGACCTTTTGGTCTCCAGTGTTCCAAGGCCATATCTGCATATGCTAGGCTCATCAAGTTTAACCCGAGTATTATGCGTATGCAAAACTGGCTAGCACCCGTTGTAGATGAACGTAGAGCTTATCACACCCGATCATCACATGGTGTCTCGGCACGACGAACTTTGGCAACGGGGCATACTCAGGGAGAACACTTTTATCTTGAAATTTAGTGAGAGATCATCTTATAATGCTACTGTCAATCAAACCAAATAAGATGCATAAAAGATAAGCATCACATGCAATCAATATAAGTGATAGGATATGGCCATCATCATCTTGTGCTTGTGACCTCCATCTCCGAAGCACTGTCATGATCACCATCGTCACCGGCGCGACACCTTGATCTCCATCGTAGCATCATTGCCGTCTCGCCAACTATTGCTTCTATGACTATCGCTACCGCTTAGTGATAAAGTAAAGCAATTACAGGGCGATTGCATTGCATACAATAAAGCGACAACCATATGGCTCCTGCCAGTTGCCGATAACCCCATTACAAAACATGATCATCTCATACAATAAATATAGCATCATGTCTTGACCATATCACATCACAACATGCCCTGCAAAAACAAGTTAGACGTCCTCTACTTTATAGTTGCAAGTTTTACGTGGTTGCTACGGGCTGAGCAAGAACCGTTCTTACCTACGCATCAAAACCACAACGATAGTTCGTCAAGTTAGTGTTGTTTTAACCTTCTCAAGGACCGGGCGTAGCCACATCCGGTTCAACTAAAGTTGGAGAAACTGACACCCGCCATCCACCTATGTGCAAAGCACGTCGGTAGAACCAGTCTCGCGTAAGCGTACGCGTAATGTCGGTCCGGGTCGCTTCATCCAACAATACCGCCGAACCAAAGTATGACATGCTAGTAAGCAGTATGACTTGTACGCCCACAACTCACTTGTGTTCTACTCGTGCATATAACATCTACGCATAAAACCAGGCTCGGATGCCACTGTTGGGGAACGTAGTAATTTCAAAAATTTCCTACGCACAAGCAAGATCATGGTGATACATAGCAACAAGAGGGGAGAGTGTTGTCCATGTACCCTCGTACACCGAAAGCGGAAGCGTTAGCACAACGCGGTTGATGTAGTTGTACGTCTTCACGATCCGACCGATCCAAGTATCGAACGTACGGCACCTCCGAGTTCAGCACACATTCATCTCGATGACGTCCCGCAAACTCCGATCCAGCAGAGCTTCACAGGAGAGTTCCGTCAGCACGACGGCGTGATGACGGTGAAGATGTTGCTACCGACGCAGGGCTTCGCCTAAGCACCGCTACAATATGACTAAGGTGGAATATGGTGGAGGGGGCACCGCACACGGCTGGGAGAGATCAACAGATCAACTTGTGTCTCTAGAGGTACCCCCTTGCCCTCGTATATAAAGGATGGAGGAGTTAAGGCCGGCCAGCCCCTAGGGCGCGCCAGAAGTGTGGAGTCCTACTAGGACTCCCTAGTCCTAGTAGGATTCCTCCTCCCACATGGAATAGGAAAAAGGGAAGGGAAAAGGAGAAGGAAGGAAGGGGGCGCCCCTCCCCTCCCTAGTCCAATTCGGACAAGACCATGGGGAGGGGTGTGGCCACCTTTTGAGGCATGTCTCTCCTTTCCCGTATGGCCCATTAAGGCCCAATACGAATTCCCGTAACTCTCCAGTACTCCGAAAAATACCCGAATCACTCGGAACCTTTCCGATGTCCAAATATAGTCGTCCAATATATCGATCTTTATGTCTCGACCATTTTGAGACTCCTCGTCATGTCCCCGATCTCATCCGAGACTCCAAACTACCTTCGGTACATCAAATCACATAACTCATAATACAAATCGTCATCGAACGTTAAGCGTGCGGACCCTACGGGTTCAAGAACTATGTAGACATGATCGAGACACATCTCCGTCAATAACCAATAGCGGAACCTGGATGCTCATATTGGCTCCTACATATTCTACGAAGATCTTTATCGGTCAAACCGCATAACAACATACGTTGTTCCCTTTGTCATCGGTATGTTACTTGCCCGAGATTCGATCGTCGGTATCTCAATACCTAGTTCAATCTCGTTACCGGCAAGTCTCTTTACTCGTTCCGTAATACATCATCCCACAACTAACTCATTAGTTACAATGCTTACAAGGCTTATAGTGATGTGTATTACCGAGTGGGCCCAGAGATACCTCTCCGATGATCGGAGTGACAAATCCTAATCTCGAAATACGCCAACTCAACAAGTACCTTCAGAGACACCTGTAGAGCACCTTTATAATCACCCAGTTACGTTGTGACGTTTGGTAGCACACAAAGTGTTCCTCCGATAAACTAGAGTTGCATAATCTCATAGTCATAGGTACATGTATAAGTCATGAAGAAAGCAATAGCAACATACTAAACGATCAAGTGCTAAGCTAATGGAATGGGTCAAGTCAATCACATCATTCTCCTAATGATGTGATCCCGTTAATCAAATGACAACTCATGTCTATGGTTAGGAAACTTAACCATCTTTGATTAATGAGCTAGTCAAGTAGAGGCACACTAGTGACACTATGTTTGTCTATGTATTCACACATGTATTATGTTTCCGGTTAATACAATTCTAGCATGAATAATAAACATTTATCATGAAATAAAGAAATAAATAATAACTTTATTATTGACTCTAGGGCATATTTCCTTCAAGGTTGCCACAGTTTCTGTGACCAATTAAACATCTACTAGCAAATATTGCAAAGTAACGCAAAACAGGAAAATGTATGCTAGTAATTCTTGCATCGGAAACTTTCCTAGTTTCCCCTACAACAATTGTATCAATAAACCCTTCGACATCATCACAATGTGGTTGCTCTACACTGCCCTCAAAAGGGATAAAACAAACCCAACAAAAATCACGAAGTGACATCTCCTTATGCTCATCATATAAATAAAATTCAACCGTAGGTGGTGAGCTCCTAGCATGAAAATGAAAGTCTTGCACAAAGATATTGGTGAGTAAGAGATATTGTTCGTGTTGGTTGTGGAGGAAGGCGGTGAGGCCTGCATTCTCAACCAACTCATAGAAATCATCATAAATCTCGGCTGCTCTCAAGAAATCATCACAAGGCCATTCACACGGCCGAACCTCCACGGTGTGAGGGAGATTATACTTGGGCTTATTGTTCTCTTCACTTTGTTTATCCTTCGAGCTTCGTCTCGATGAGCCCCTCAAAAATCTCTTCATCTTTTTCTGAATTTTTCAGTGATAGCAACTACTCCTACAAGTGCCTAGAGGATATATCATGCATTAAAACTACTTTTGACCATATAAATTTGACATGCAAGCTCAAGAACAGGGTCACCTAAGTAGCAAAAATTTGCAATAAATAAAGCACTAGAACAAAAACTAATTGGACCATTGGAGGAGTCACATACCAAAGAACAATCCCCCACGGTAGTTTTGTGAATGGAGCTTTGAGCTAGGAGATCGAAAATGGCAGCAGGATGAGCTTGAACTCGTGCTTGAGCTGGTTAGTGATTTTTGTGGGAGGAAGAAGGCGTGTGTGGTAGCTGGAATAAGTGGAGGGGAGCCACCATGGGCCCACGAGGCAGGGGGCGCACCCAGGGGGTGGGCGCGCCCTGGACCCTCGTGGCCAGGTGCTTGCTCCCCCTGCTATGTTCTCAGTGCGAGATATTCTCAAATATTCTTAAAAAATCATATTTAATTTTAAGGGCATTTGGAGAACTTTTATTTTCGGGGTATTTTTATTGCATTGATAATTCAGAAAACAGACAGAAAAATACTAATTTTGCTTTATTTAATATAAATAATAGAAAGTAAAAAGAGGGTACAGAGAGTTGTGTTTTCTAAATTCATCCATCTCATGCTCATCAAAAGGAATCCACTAACAAGGTTGATCAGGTCTTGTTAACAAACTCATTTTGAATAACATGAAACCGAAGAATTTTTGAATAACACTAGGTTACCTCAATGGGGATATGCATGTCCCCAACAATAAGAATATCATATTTTTTTTCTTGACAGTAGGTAGAGGAAATTCAAAACCTCCAATAGTAATTGTCGAAATTTTTCCAATAGAGTTTATACTATGAACTTGAGGTTGTTTCCTCGGAAAGTGTACCGTATGCTCGTTGCCATTAACATGAAAAGTGACATTGCCTTTGGTGCAATCAATAACAGCCCCTGCAGTATTCAAAAAGGGTCTTCCAAGAATAATAGACATATTGTCATCCTCAAGAATATCAAGAATAACAAAGTCCGTTAAAATAGTAACGTTTGCAACCACAACAGGCACATCCTCACAAATACCGACAGGTGTAGCAGTTGATTTATCAGCCATTTGCAAAGATATTTCAGTAGGTGTCAATTTATTCAAATCAAGTCTATGATATAAAGAGAGAGGCATAACACTAACACCGGCTCCAAGATCACATAAAGTAGTTCTAACATAATTTCTTTTAATGGAGCATGGTATAGTTGGTACTCCTGGATCTCCTAGTTTCTTTGGTATTCCACCCTTAAAAGTATAATTAGCAAGCATGGTGGAAATTTCAGCTTCCGGTATCTTCCTTTCATTAGTAACAATATCCTTAATGTACTTAGCATAAGGATTCATTTTAAGCATATCAGTCAAACGCATACGCAAAAAGATAGGTCTAATCATTTCAAAATCCTCATTATCCTTTTTCTTGGATGGTTTAGGAGGAAAGGGCATGGGTTTCTGAACCCATGGTTCTCTTTCTTTACCGTGCTTCCTATCAACAAAGTCTCTCTTATCATACCGTTGATTCTTTGATTGTGGGTTATCAAGATCAACCACAGGTTCAATCTCTACATCGTTGTCATTGCTAGGTTGAGCATCAACATGAACATCGTCATTAACATTATCACTAGGTTCATGTTCATTACCAGATTGTGTTTCAGCATCGAAGATAGAAATATTATTGGGATTCTCAGGTGTGTCAACAATATGTTCACTAGAAGCATGCAAAGTCCTATCATTTTTCTTTTTGTTCCTTTTAGAAGGACTAGGTGCATCAATATTAATTCTTTGAGAATCTTGCTCGATTCTCTTAGGATGGCCCTCGGGATACAAGGGTTCCTCAGTCACTTTACCTCCTCTAGTTGCAACTCTAACAGCATAGTCATTATTCTTACTATTCAATTCATTGAGCAGATCATTCTGAACTTTAAGTACTTGTTCTACTTGAGTGGTAACCATAGAAGCATGTTTACTAATAAGTTTAAGTTCACCTTTAACACTAGCCATATAATCACTCAAGTGTTCAATCATGTAAGCATTAATTTTCAATTGTCTACCAACATAAACAATAAAGTCTTCTTGCTTAACCATAAACTTATCAAATTCATCCAAACATTTGCTAGGAAACTTAGCAGGAGGGACTTCAGCTTTATCATATCTATAGAGAGAATTTATCTTTACTACCTATGTCGGGTTATCAAGACCGTGTGTTTCTTCAATAGGTGATGAATTAAGACCATGTATTTCTTCAACAGGAGGTAAATTCTTAACATCCTCAGCTTTAATACCTTTTTCTTTCATAGATTTCTTTGCCTCTTGCATATCTTCAGGACTGAGAAAATAGAATACCCCTTTTCTTCGGAGTTGGCTTAGGAGTTGGTTCAGGAAGTTTCCAATTACTTTCATTAGTCAACATATTATTCAATAAAATTTCAGCTTGATCAACAATTCTTTCCCTGAAAACACAACCAGCACAACTATCCAGCTGGTCTCTGGAAGCATCGGTTAGTCCATTATAAAAGATATCAAGTATTTCATTTTTCTTGAGAGGGTGATCAGGCAAAGCATTAAGTAATTGGAGAAGCCTCCCCCATGCTTGTGGGAGACTCTCTTCTTCAATTTGCACAAAATTATATATTTCCCTTAAAGCAACTTGTTTCTTATGAGCGAGGAAATATTTAGCAGAGAAGTAGTAAATCATATCCTGGGGACTACGCACACAACCAGGATCAAGAGAATTAAACCATATCTTAGCATCAACCTTTAATGAGAACGGAAATAATTTAAGGATATAATAATAGCGAGTTTTCTCATCATTAGTGAACAGGGTAGCTATATCATTTAATTTAGTAAGATGTGCCACAACAGTTTCAGATTCATAGCCATAGAAAGGATCAGATTCAACCAAAGTAATTATATCAGGATCAACTGAGAAATCATAATCCGTATCAGTAATAAAGATAGGTGAAGTAGCATAAGCAGGATCATATTTCATTCTAGCATTCAGAGATTTTTGTTTTAGCTTAGCTAATACTTTCTTAAGATCACTCCTATCATTGCAAGCAAGAAAGTCTCTAGCAGTTTCTTCATCCATAACATAACCCTCAGGAACAACACGCAATTCATATCTAGGGGGATTTCATATCTAGGGGGAGAATCTTAATCATCACTTTCATCAATATTATCAGTTTCAATAATTTCACACTCTCTAGCCCTAGCAAATTGTTCATCGAGAAATTCACCTAGTGGCACAGTTGTATCAAGCATAGAAGTAGTTTCATCATAAGTATCATGCATAACAGAAGTAGCATCATCAATAACATGCGACATATCAGAATCAATAGCAGAAGCAGGTTTAGGTGTCGCAAGCCTACTCAAAACAGAAGGTGAATTAAGTGCAGAGCTAGATGGCAGTTCCTTACCTCCCCCCGTAGTTGAGGGAAAATTCTTGGTTCTTTGATCTTTCAAGTTCTTCATAATGATAAGCAGATATAAATCCCAAGTGACTCAAAGAATAGAGCTATGCTCCCCGGCAACGGCGCCAGAAAATGGTCTTGATAACCCACAAGTATAGGGGATCGCAACAGTTTTCGAGGGTAGAGTATTCAACCCAAATTTATCGATTCGACACTAGGGGAGCCAAAGAATATTCTCAAGTATTAGCAGCTGAGTTGTCAATTCAAACGCACCTGGAAACTTAATATCTGCAGCAAAGTATTTAGTAGCAAAGTAATATGATAGTAGTGGTAATGGTGGCAAAAGGTAACGATACCAAAAGTAATATTTTTGGGTTTTATAGTGATTGTAACAGTAGCAACGGAAAAGTAAATAAGCGAAGAACAATATCTGGAAAGCTCGTAGGCAATGGATCGGTGATAGAGAATTATGCCGAATGCGATCGATCATGTAACAATCATAACCTAAGGTGAGACAGAACTAGCTCCAGTTCATCAATGTAATGTAGGCATGTATTCCGAATATAGTCATACGTGCTTATGGAAAATAACTTGCATGACATCTTTTGTCCTACCCTCCCGTGGCAGCGGGGTCCTAATGGAAACTAAGGGATATTAAGGCCTCCTTTTAATAGAGTACCGGACCAAAGCATTAACACATAGTGAATACATGAACTCCTCAAACTACGGTCATCACCGGGAGTGGTCCCGATTATTGTCACTTCGGGGTTGCCGGATCATAACACATAGTAGGTGACTATAGACTTGCAAGATATGATCAAGAACTCTCATATATTGATGAAAACATAATAGGTTCAGATCTGAAATCACGGCACTCGGGCCCTAGTGACAAGCATTAAGCATAGCAAAGTCATAGCAACATCAATCTCAAAACATAGTGGATACTAGGGATCAAACCCTAACAAAACTAACTTGATTACATGATAAATCTCATCCAACCCATCACCGTCGAGCAACCTATGATGGAATTACTCACACATGGCGGTGAGCATCATGAAATTGGTGATGGAGGAAGGTTGATGATGACGATGGAGACGGATTCCCTTCTCCGGAGCCCCGAACGGACTCCAGATCAGCCCTCCCAAGAGAGTTCAGGGCTTGGCGGCGGCTCTGTATCGTAAAACGCGATGAATCCTTCTCTCTAATTTTTTTCTCCTCAAAAGTGAATATATGGAGTCAAGGTTGTGGTTGGTGGAGCGTCAAGGGGCCCACGAGGCAGGGGGCGCACCCAGGGGGTAGGGCGCGCCCCCCACCCTCGTGGATAGGTGGTGGCCCCCTTGACGTGGATCTTTCTTCCAGTATTTTTTATATATTCCAAAATAATTTTCCGTTGATTTTCAGGTCATTCCGAGAACTTCTATTTCTGCACAAAAATAACACCATGGCAATTCTGCTGAAAACAACATCAGTCCGGGTTAGTTCCATTCAAATCATGCAAGTTAGAGTCCAAAACAAGGGCAAAAGTGTTTGGAAAAGTAGATACGACGGAGACGTATCAGTGAGTAAGAGATATTGTTCGCGTTGGTCGTGGAGGAAGGCGGTGAGGCCTGCATTCTCAGCCAACTCATAAAAATCATCATAAATCGCTGCTGCTCTCAAGAAATCATCACAAGGCCATTCACACGGCCGAACCTCCGCAGTGCAAGGGAGATTATACTTGGGTTGCTTGTTCTCTTCACTTTGTTTATCCTTCGAGCTTCGGCTCGATGAGCCCTTCAAAAATCTCTTCATCTTTTTCTCAACGGGGATATGCATGTCCCTAACAGTAAGAATATCATATTTCTTCTTGACAGTAGGAAGAGGAAATTCAAAACCTCCAATAGTGATTGTTGAAATTGTTCCAATAGAATTGATACTGTGGACTTGAGGTTGTTTCGTCAGAAAGTGTACCGTATGCTCATTACCATTAACATGAAAAGTGACATTGCCTTTGGTGCAATCAATGATAGCCCCTGCAGTATTCAAAAAGGGTCTTCCAAGAATAATAGACATGCTATCGTCCTCGGGAATATCAAGAATAACAAAGTCTGTTAAAATAGTAACGTTTGCAACCACAACAGGCACATCCTCACAAATACCGACAGGTATAGCAGTTGATTTATCAGCCATTTGCAAAGATATTTCAGTAGGTGTCAATTTATTCAAATCAAGTCTATGATATAAAGAGAGAGGCATAACACTAACACCGGCTCCAAGATCACATAAAGCAGTTCTAACATAAATTCTTTTAATGGAGCATGGTATAGTCGGTACTCCTGGATCTCCTAGTTTCCTGGTATTCCACCCTTAAAAGTATAATTAGCAAGCATGGTGGAAATTTCAGCTTCCGGTATCTTCCTTTTATTAGTAACAATATCCTTCATGTACTTAGCATAAGGATTCATTTTAAGCATATCAGTCAAACGCATACGCAAAAAGATAGGTCTAATCATTTCAGCAAAGCACTCAAAATCCTCATCATCCTTTTTCTTGGATGGTTTACGAGGAAAAGGCATGGGTTTCTGAACCCATGGTTCTCTTTCTTTACCGTGCTTCCTAGCAACAAAGTCTCTCTTATCATAACGTTGATTCTTTGATTGTGGGTTATCAAGATCAACGTCATGTTCAATCTCTACATCATTATCATTACTAGGTTGAGCATCAACATGAACATCATCATTAACATTATCACTAGGTTCATGTTCATTACCAGATTGTGTTTCAGCATCGAAGATAGAAATATTATTGGGATTCTCAGGTGTGTCAATAACAGGTTCACTAGAAGCATGCAAAGTCCTATCATTTCTCTTTTTCTTCCTCTTAGAAGGACTAGGTGTATCAACGTTATTTCTCTGAGAATCCTGCTCAATTATCTTAGGGTGGCCCTTAGGATACAAAGGTTTCTGAGTCACTTTACCTCCTCTAGTTGCAACTCTAACAGCAAAGTCATTATTTTTACTATTCAATTCATTGAGCAAATCATTCTAAGCTTTAAGTACTTGTTCTACTTGAGTGGTAACCATAGAAGCATGTTTACTAATAATTTTAAGTTCACCTTTAACACTAGCCATATAATCACTCAAGTGTTCAATCATATAAGCATTATGTTCCAATTGTCTACCAACATAAGCATTGAAATCTATAAGCATTGAAATCTTCTTGCTTAACCATAAAGTTATCAAATTCATCCAAACATTGGCTAGCAAACTTAGTAGGAGGGATTTTAGCTTTATCATATCTATAGAGAGAGTTTACCTTTACTACCTATGTCGGGTTATCAAGACCATGTGTTTATTCAATAGGTGATGAATTAAGACCATGTATTTCTTCAACATGAGGTAAATTCTTAACATCTTCAGCTTTTATACCTTTTTCTTTCATAGATTTCTTTGCCTCTTGCATATCTTCAGGACTGAGAAATAGAATACCCCTTTTCTTCGGAGTTGCCTTAGGAGTTGGTTCAGGAAGTGTCCAATTACTTTCATTAGTCAACATATTATTAATAGCAATTCAGCTTGATCAATAGTTCTTTCTCTGAAAACACAACCAACACAACTATCCAGGTAATCTCTGGAAGCATCGATTAGTCCATTATAAAAGATATCAAGTATTTCATTTTTCTTGAGAGGATGATCAGGCAAATCATTAAGTAATCGGAGAAGCCTCCCCCAAGCTTGTGGGAGACTCTCTTCTTCAATTTGCACAAAATTATATATTTCCCTTAAAGCAGCTTGTTTCTTATGAGCGGGGAAATATTTAGCAGAGAAGTAGTAAATCATATCCTGGGGACTACGCACACAACCATGATCAAGAGAATTAAACCATATCTTATTATCACCCTTTAATGAGAACAGAAATAATTTAAGGATATAATAGTAGCGAGTTTTCTCATCATTAGTGAACAGGGTAGCTATATCATTTAATTTAGTAAGATGTGCCACAATAGTTTCAGATTCATAGCCATAGAAAGGATCGGACTCAACCAAAGTAATTAACTCAGGATCGACAGAAAAATCATAATCCTTATCAGTAACAAAGATAGGTGAAGTAGCATAAGCAGGATCATATTTCATTCTAGCATTCAGAGATTTTTATTTAAGCTTAGCTAATAGTTTCTTAAGATCACTTCTATCATTGCAGGCAAGAAAGTCTCTAGCAGTTTCTTCATCCATAACATAACCCTCAGGAACAACAGGCAATTCATATCCAGGGGAGAATCTTCATCATCACTTTCATCAGTATTATCAGTTTCGATAATTTCATTCTCTCTAGCCCTAGCAAGTTGTTCATCAAGAAATTCACCAAGTGGCATAGTAGTATTAAGCACAGAAGTAGTTTCATCATAAGTATCATGCATAGCAGAAGTGGCATCATCAATAACATGTGACATATCAGAATGAATAGCAGGTGTAGGTGTCGCAAGTTTACTCATAACAGAAGGTGATTCAAGTGTAGAGCTAGATGGCAGTTCCTTACCTCCCCTCGTAGTTGAGGGATAGATCTTGGTTCTTTGATCTTTCAAGTTCTTTATAATGATAAGCAGATATAAATCCCAAGTGACTCAAAGAATAGAGCTATGCTCCCCGTCAACGGCGCCAGAAAATAGTCTTGATAACTCACAAGTATAGGGGATCGCAACAGTTTTCGAGGGTAGAGTATTTAACCCAAATTTATTGATTCGACACAAGGGGAGCCAAAGAATATTCTCAAGTATTGGCAGCGGAGTTGTCAGTTCAACCACACCTGGAAACTTAATATCTGCAGCAAGGTATTTAGTAGCAAAGTAATATGATAGTAGTTGTAACGGTGGCAAAAGGTAACGGTAGCAAAATTAATATTTTTGAGTTTTATAGTGATTGTAACAGCAGCAACGAAAAAGTAATTAAGCGAAGAACAATATAGGAAAAGCTCGTAGGCAATGGATCGGTGATGGAGAATTATGTCGGATGCGATCGATCATATAACAGTCATAACATAGGGTGACACAAAACTAGCTCCAGTTCGTCAGTGTAATGTAGGCATGTATTTCGAATATAGTCATACATGCTTATGGAAAAGAACTTGCATGACATCTTTTGTCCTACCCTCCCGTGGCAGCGGGGTCCTATTGGAAACTAAGGGATATTAAGGCCTCCTTTTAACAGAGTACCGAACCAAAGCATTAACACATAGTGAATACATGAACTTCTCAAACTACGTGCATCACCGGTAAGTATCCCGATTATTGTCACTTCGTGGTTAACGGATAATAACACATAATAGGTGACTATAGACTTGCAAGATAGGATCAAGAACTCTCATATATTGATGAAAACATAATAGGTTCATATCTGAAATCATGGCACTCAGGCCCTAGTGACAAGCATTAAGCATAGCAAAGTCATAGCAACATCAATCTCAGAACATAGTGGATATTAGGGATCAAACCCTAACAAAACTAACTCGATTACATGATAAATCTCATCCAACCCATCACCGTCCAGCAAGCCTACGATGGAATTACTCACGCACGGCGGTGAGCATCATGAAATTGGTGATGGAGGAAGGTTGATGATGACGATGGCGACGGATTCCCCTCTCCGGAGCCCCGAACGGACTCCAGATCAGCCCTCCCGAGAGAGTTTAGGGCTTGGCGGCGGCTCCGTATCATAAAACGCGATGAATCCTTCTCTCTGATTTTTTCTCCCCGAACACGAATATATGGAGTGGGAGTTGAGGTCGGTGGAGCATCAGGGGGCCCACGAGGCAGGGTGCGCGCCCCCCACCCTCGTGGACATGGTGTGGCCCCCCTGACGTGGATCTTTCTTCCAATATTTTTTATAATTCCAAAAATAATCTCCATTGATTTTCAGGTCATTCCGAGAACTTTTATTTCTGCACAAAAATAACACCATGGCAATTCTGCTGAAAACAGCGTTAGTCCGAGTTAGTTCCATTCAAATCATGCAAGTTAGAGTCCAAAACAAGGGCACAAGTGTTTGGAAAAGTAGATACGACGGAGACGTATTAGTGGCCGCATAGCCAGGCGGATTCCAACGCAGCATGCAGAAGCGAAGACGCCCACGTCCAATCAACCACCACGCATCGACCGAGGCCGCAAGCTATTGGGGACCGCGGCGCTCCGCACTTGCCCCTTGGCTTCGCCTCGACGCCAAGCCCGAGCGTGCCTTAGGCCCGGGGACTACTGTCGGCATTCTGGGAATGGGGGTCCCCAGACTTGCCTGCCTGCGGCCCACGGCATGGCTCTGCGAGCGGGCCCGTATGGCCCATCTTCACCAGCAAGGACTCAAGACCCTCGCGAGGGGCCAAGCCTCACGAGACGGACGACACAAGACCTCCTCAAGAGCGACCTCACCAGGCCGGCTCGCGAGGGGCGGAGAGTTCAAGGCAAGGCAAACCTCGCGAGGTTCCAATGACGTGAGCCATGACGACCAAGGCTAGGCGGGCTCCAGCACGTAGAGTGTCCTTGTTTCCTCTTTGGTGCTAAGGAGGCAAGCGCAGACGCAGAGTACCGAGGCTTCAAGCCAAAGTTTCCATATCGGTGCAACGAGACCAAGACTAGAAGGACGACAAGAAGGAGGTCACCGTGGAGCCCAAGACAGCGTCTCCACCAAAGCCTTTGGCAGGCGAAGACCACTTTTGTCAGGATAAGCTGTACTAGCTGTCCCCTTTCAAATTGGCTGTTGTTGGCTCCCTTCCCGCTCAATATTTGGGGAGAGGACCAGGGCCTCTATAAATAGGATCAGCCACCATAGTAGGAGGGGGATCCGACGGATCGAGAGAGACCAGAACAACCACAAGTTCACCGAGCACAAGAACACCTCTCCTCAGGAGGCTGTTCTTCCCCTTATACTGTTCATCCTCATCCCAAGAGGCAACCCACCACACCACAATAGAGTAGGGTATTACACCACAACGGTGGCCCAAACCAGTATAAATCTTGTGTCCTTTGTGTTGCGAGTTCATCGAGTTAGTCCCTGAGATCTTAGCGAAGCTATGACGTGGATCGGTAGGGGGAGATCTTCGCACGCACCCCAGTGTTCGAACCTTCAGGGTTTTGCTGAAACCCGTGATCCGACATCGCGCGCCCACTTCAAGGCCACCGCGTCGTCGAGCTCCTCCTTGATGCCACCGGCGAGCCCTGCCTTCGTCTTCACGACGGCGTGCCCCGGCTCCGTCTTCACGGCGGCGAGCCCCGGCTCCGTCTTTGGCTTGACATAGTGCGGAGGAGCCGAGGAGGAGGCGCGCCTGCTGACGATGTCCTGGACTAGGGGGTACTCACCACGTTGTCGTCCGACCAGCTGGATCAGGCCGATGACCCCATGATGATTCACTAGTGGGCCACTTCGGGCAACCCATGCCAAATACAAGGAGGATTCCACAAAGACTTGGCGCAGAAGACAAGGACTCCTCTAAACCCTAGGCCTACGGTGCATATATAAACCAAGGCCAGGCTAGTCAATAGACAATCTCATATTCATTAGAACAATCTCGTGGTAGATACATGTAATCTGTACTACACCCATATGAATACAATCAAAGCATGACGTAGGGTTTTACCTCCATCAAGAGGGCGCGAACCTGGGTAAAATCTGTGTCCATGTTACCATCGCTCCAAGACGCCTAGCTTAGGACCCCTACTACGAGATACGTCGGATATAGAACTGACTTTGGTGCTTTCATTGAGAGTCTGCTCGCAGTCGCCACAGTGTGATGGGAATTCGGAGCGTCTCCCGCGCGATCTACGCATCGGAGCCGAGCTTTATGATCGATGTCGGCATCTCTGTCGCTGGCTCGACTGGTCACCTCAGCTGGACCGAGGACCGCGCTCCACGTCAGATCATCAAGATCAGATGGATAATTTCATCTTCATCAGCTCAAATCTCAACCGAGACCATGAAAAAGTCGTCCATGGAGCTTGGGGGCTCATCGTCAACATTGCCCTCGTGCGATCATGCAGTTTTTTCTGTACAATAGACTTGTTTTCGCTGCCACCGTCTCCTCGAAAGTCGTTTTGACGAACCCTTTGGTGGAATTGTGCGGAATTGAGTATACAACAACCCTATAAAATTTCGTCGCCTTCCGACGGAGAAAACTTCGGCGATCTATGATACACCAGAGGCCTGTCGAGTCTGGACGAGAATCTGGACGAGTTTAGAGTGTGGTCTCTAGAGCCTAGCTTGGAGGTTATTTGGAAGATCCAACCATTCATCTTCTGCTTAATTTCCATATCTACCACCTCTGAAAATTTCAGCTCGATCCGACCGTTCAAACTCCAGAAACCTTCCGATTAGAGCATCGCTTTTCGGATCTGTTTTCTGCGCGAAGACGAATCCGACCTGAGTTCATCTTTCTTCATGAACGGGGGATTGGACAATCTTTTTGGAAAAAATCTCTTTCTAGAGTATTGTGCATTGTTCTTAAACACGTGCTCATAAAATTTTAAGCCTTCTCTGAGGTATTCTTCACCATCACGCTGGTGTCAAACCAGTTCGGCAACATTGCTCCACGGCTGCCGACCTGCTATAGACACGTCGTAGCTTTGTTGAGCCGAGCTCAACTTCTTCGGATCATCATCTCGGCAGGCCGAACAAGAGTTCAGCATCATGAAGGATAAATCATCATCAACATCACCGCCCCATGGATTACACGAAGCGGGTACACCGGCATCGTTGCACGGTCACTTCATCAAGACAACATTGACCGCGTCGCAAGTCACGACCTGCGTTGGCATGGCCGCACTGTTGCTGTCAGATCACGGGTTCTGGCAAAACCCTTAAGGTTCGAACACTGGGGTGCACGCAAAGATATCCCCCCTACCGATCCACGTCCTATCTCGGCTAAGATCTTACGAACTAACTTGACGAACTCGCAACACAAAAGACACAAGATTTATACTATTTCGGGCCACCATTGTGGTGTAATACCCTACTCCAGTGTGGTGGTGGTGGATTGCCTCTCGGCTTGAGGATGAACAGTACAAAGGGAAGAACAGCCTCCTGAGGTTGGGGTGTTCTTGTGCTTGGCGAACTTGTGTGTGTTCCGGTCTCTCTTGATCTGACCCGATCGATCCATCCTCCTAGCTATGGTGGTGGCTAGTCCTATTTATAGAGGCCCTGGTCCTCCCCCCAAATATTGAGCGGGAAGGGAGCCAACAACGGCCAATTTGAAAGGGAACAACTAGTACATCTTATCCTGACAAAAGTGGTCTTCGTCTGCAAAAGGCTCTGGTGGTGACGCCGTCTTGGGGTCCATGGTGACCTCCTTCTTGTCGCCGTGCTGGTATTGGTCTCGTTGCACCGATATGGAAACATTTTCTTGATGCCTCGGTACTCCACGCCTGCGCTTGCCCGCTTAGCACCAAAGAGGAAACAAGGACACTGTGTGTGCCGGTGCCCGCCTGGTCTCGATCGTCATGGCTCACGTCATGAGAACCTCGCGAGGTTTTCCTGGCCTTGAACTCTCTGCCCCTCGTGAGCCAGCCTGGTGAGGCCGCTCTTGAGGAGGTCTTGTGTCGTCCACCTCGCGAGGCTTGGCCCCTCGTGAAGGTCTTGAATGCCTTGTTGATGAAGACGGTCGTACAGGCTTGCTAGCAAAGCCACGCCATGGGCCGCACGCAGGCAAGTCTGGGGACCCCCGTTCCTAGAATACCGACAGTAGCCCCCGGGCCCAAGGCGCGCTTGGGCTTGGCTTCGAGGCGAAGCTAGAGGTCAAGTGCGGAGTATCACGGGCCCCAATAGCCTGCAGCCTTGGTCGACGCGTGGCGGTTGATTGGACGTGGGCATCTCCGCTTCCCCATGCTGCCTCGGCAACTACTCGACTTGACAAGTCCCTGTGACATGCAAGGAAACCATCATTACCTGTGATCGTGGGGGGTGCTGGTTGGCCTTCTCCTGGTATAAATGGGAGGAGGGCAGAGCTCCCGTCGCCCATCTTTCCTCTGCCTCTCCCGCTTCTTCTCCTTCCTAGCTCCACTCCTTGCTTGTGCAGACATGGCACCGATCCGGAGGTTCTCGGCAGCAAAGAAGGGCAAGGCTCCCCTTACTGAGCCTGAGCTGCTCCCGCCGAAGAAGAAGAGGTCTCATCGTCGCGAGATGGTCGTGAGGCTGGTGGTGTCGTAGCCTTGGTATGAGAGGCAGCCTCCTGGGTACCCGCTGCCCTTATATGCTCATGCCGACGACTCCGGAGGGAGGAGTGGTGAGCGGTGTCGCCCGCACCAGGGCCGTGGTCACCGTGCCGCGGAGGCGCACACTGTCGCCCCAGGGGTCCATGCCACGGACTCTTCGCGCGAGTTCGTGCTGTAGGCGGCGATGCCCCCGAGCACCTGGATACGCCTCCCACAGTTCTTCACCGCCGAGATGCCGCCGAGGGGCCTTCACGAGCTTTGGCTGCAACACGACGACTGCGACGCCCCAGCGACTGGAGTGGAGATTGGAGCCGTTGCCTCCGGGAATATCTTCATGACCCAAGGCTGGGGCGAGATTGCCCGAGTCTGCCATGCGGAGGGCGCCCTCGCGGTCCACTTTGAGTACGACTGCGCCTCTGTGTTGTTCTTCAAGGTCTTCGACGTGGAAGGCCACCACCTGGAGTGCTGCCCTAAAGGAGGTCGCCAGGACGACACTGCGACGGGCACTGGGCCCGCCGCAGGCCTCACCTGCCGCTCCTCCAGCGATAGCGGCGACTCCTGGTGGTCCAGCGACTCTCCTGAGCTCTTGGAGTCTCCGGAGACAAGCGATGATAGCTACGTGCCCCCGAGCTCCCGCCGAGCCTAGAGCAGGGCTGCGGCGTCCAGCTGCCGTCGCCGCTGATCTGGATGGGGTTGGCGCCGGCCTCTCGCGGCCCACTGCTGATGATGGCGTCGGCGACATTGGATGCGTGTAGATAGAACTCCTAGGAATTCCTTCCCTTTTGTTCCCTGCGAGGAATCAAGAAATGAACCCCGTGGGGGCATGTAAAGCATATGTAATGCATTTTGTCAATATAGCCCTCATTATGAAGATTTGTGTGCACATATCCTGCCGAGGCTCAGCCTCCCCTTTCCAATCCTGCAACAGCTTGGTGCTCTACGCTGACAGGTCCCGGTCCCCATGCAGGCTGCACCGTCACTGGTATGCCAGGTCGTGTGTCGTGGTCAAGGCTAGGAGGTGAGCGGCCCGAGGTCCAGTAAGAGCTCCTGAGGCGCAATGCTCAAGAGGTCCCCTTTAGCACGCAAGCAGCTGTCTTAGGATGGAAAGGAAGAAAACATTGCCGCAGTAGGGCAGCGTAGGGAGTGAGTGAGGGTCTCGTGCCGTAGCGACTGGTGGATCCAGAGCGAGAACTTATCTTGGTTGTCCAGGGTCGGCTCCTCGAGTCATGCCAGACTCACACGTCGGTCGCCGTAGTGTAGCTAGGTCAGGCCCGTGCGGGTCTCCCCCTCCCCTCCATATTCTTCTTGGTTCTCTGCGTCCTTAGGTCCCGGCCCTCGAGAGAGCTCAGCCGCCACTGGTATGCCAGGTTGTGTGCCATGGACAAGGCCAGGGGGTAAGGGCTGGAGAGCCAGTAAGAGCTCCTGAGGCGCGATGCTTAGGATCCCCCCTTTTAACGCGCAAGTGAATCGCATGAAAGAAGAGGGAGAGTCCGCGGTACCACCTGCTGTGGCCCTCAGGAAGTTCCTGCAAGTTAGTGCGAGGAAGGGCACCTGTCGCCGTGGTGATTGCTAGTTCGCTTCTAGTGCATGAGAGGGGACTCCCTACTGTGGAGAGCCCCCGGGGCGTGTACAGCCCCGCCCTGACACGTGGCTTGCACGGCAGGGTCAGACGAGGTGTGTCTAGACACTCGTGAGCCAGCATGGGACTCACGAGGCCCTACCTCAAGGCGGGTTGCGCCTGGTATTGGTTCTTGTTCGCTGTCTTGGTCCTACGAGATGGTTAGACAACGCGGAGGGTCCTGAAGAAAGACGGACGGCGTGCGGCTCCCATGGTGGGCGACAATCAAGCAGGTGATAGTCATAGATAGATTAAGCATGGAAAGCATACTGGCTTAAGTAAATGCAGGGAAGATGCATGCCACTGGGTCCGGCCCGAGCGGCTTGGGGATGATGCAGCCCGAGGGGCGCCCCCAACAAGGAAAGCTAAAGACATAAAAAGGGATACATGCCACAGGGACGGACCCACGCGGCCTGGAATGATGCAGCCCTGGGGGCGCTCCCAGCTGAATGAACTTGGAAAATGTCACCTGGTTCTATTGATGAAGGAGAGTTGGGGCAGCTGAAGGTATGCGGCGAAGGGGCTACTCCTCATGAGCCACTGGGGCCCTAAGCCTCGGGAGGCTCTTGGGGTCCAGGGGGTTCCTTGAGGACCGTCTTCATCTCTGTCAGCACAGCGTGGTGCCTGGCCTCCTGAGCCGCCAGGATGCTCCGCAGGTTGCGCTGATAGGCGGTCGCCACGCTCGGCAGACCCAAAGGTATGCGAACGTAGCTGTGCAGTGGGCCCTCACAACGTCCCACGCGCGAAGGCCAGAAAAGCTCCTGAGAGGCGGCCCGGTTGAGCCCTGGGACGTCGATGCAGACGCGCAGCCCGGCATCCTTGCCTGGATGGGGAGCTGCACCTGGTGAGCCGGCCACCGTGCATGGCCCTTGCGTCTTGTAGTTCCTGAGTGGTCTTGGTGATGAACTCCTGAATGGTGGGCACTCCTTGCCCTGTGTTCTCCTGAGGGAAACGTGCCGCGAAGCACGCCTCCAAGTGGTGCCCAAGCGCCTCCCTCGTGATGCTGGCAAAGTCTGAGGCCCTCCAGAAGAGAGCCCCCGAGCCCTGCCCGAGAGGGGCGCTGGGCGCGCTTTCCTATGCGATGGAGGGAGGCGCCCCGGGCGCTGGCGCCGATCCTGACGAGGCACCGCTTGCCTGAGGCTCTACATGGCGCAACTGCTTCTTCTTGGGGGTGGCCTCAGGAGGGCGCTCACCCTGGCCGTCGGGGTCGTCGATTGCTGCAGCTTGGAAGGCACACTCGAGGGAGCACACCGCGTCTTTTTCCTCGCACGGGACTGTGATGATTCCGCCGCTTCCCGGCATCTTGAGGACATTGTAGCCGTGATGGGTCACCGCCATGAACTTGGCCAGGGCTGGATACCCGAGGATGGCGTTGTATGGCAGGCGGATGTAGGCGACATCAAAGTCGATGAGTTCGGTGCGGTAGTTGTTGCGTTCTCCGAAGGTAACGGGGAGGCGGACCTGCCCGATCGGGGTAGTAGAGCCATCGATCACTCCTGAAAAAGGCTTTGTAGGCTGGAGCTGGTCATATGGCACTTGGAGGTTGTCAAACGTGTCGATGGACATGACATTAAGCCCTGCACCGCCGTCGATGAGGGTCTTAGTAACTTGCACGTTACTGATGATTGGTGAACAAAGCATTGGGAGGACGCCTACAGTTGCTGCGCACTTGAGCTGATCTGTCGAATTAAACATGATGGGGCATCTGGACCATCTGAGCGGGCGTGTGGCCTCGAGCTTGGGGAGGACTGCATTCACTTCGTGAGCAAACTGTTTGAAGATACGCTATGAGGCTGGGGTTTGAGCTTCGCCCAAGATGCAAGCGATAGCGCGCGGCTCCTGGAAGCCCCCTGCCCCCTCGTCTTGATGGTGGTCATCATTCCTTCTGGGCGGTGATGGTAGTGGAGGAAGGCCAGCGTTGCCTTGAGGACGATCCTCACGAGGCTGGTCCCTCCAAGCGCCCTCGCGAGGCTGATCCTACCAGCAGTCCTCACGAGGTCGGTCGTGCCACTCCTGACGCGGGTCGCGGTCGTCCCAACATCTGCCACCACATCCTCCTCCTTGGCCGTAGCCCCGGTTGCTGCGCTCGGGGCGTCGACCGAAGCGTCCTTCTCGAATGGCTCTGAGCTCTTGACAGTCGCTGGTGTTGTGGATATGCAAGTTATGGAAGGCGCAGAATGGTCGGCTTCTCTTGGATGACTCGGGCTGGTCTCTACCGCGCTTGGTGTCTGGGTCCGCCGCGAGCACGACCAGTCCTTTGCGCTTCACGTCCTTGGCCTTGGTCTTCTTCTCCTCTGGGTCCGCAGCAGGGAGCTTGAGGAGGGAGAGGCGCCCCTCCTCAGATCTTGCACACTTGGTTGCGATGTTGAATAGCTCCAAGGTCGTGCACATCTCCTCATGGATGGCGAGCTCCTCCTTCATCTTGACGTCGCAGGCGCCGTCAGAGAACGCTGAGATGATGGCCTCGTCGGTCACCTCGGGGATCTTGATTCGCGCGCTGTTGAAGCGCTGGATGTACTTCTGCAGGGTCTCTCCTGGTTGTTGCTTGATGCGGCGCAGGTCACCCGCGACTGGGGGCAGTGGCGAGTGCCCTGGAAGCTGGCGATCAAGCGGTTGCACATCTCGTCCCAGGAGGAAGTCGAGCCTAGAGGCAGGTTCAGGAGCCAGGTGTGGGCGCCATCCTTGAGAGCCATGGGAAACCAGTTCGCCATGACTTTCTCGTCGCCGTAGCCCACCTCGATGCTCAGCTCATAGAGCTGCAGGAACTCCGCGGGGTCAGGGGTGCCGTCGTAGCGAGGAGGCAGATCTGGCTTGAACTTGCCCGGCCAGGCGACGCTAGGCAGCTCGGGGGTGAAGGCGCGATAGCCGGCCGGGGTCACCGAGGCCCGCCTTGGAGGTGGAACTTGGTCTTGGCGCCCACACGCCGCTACGGCAAGCGGCAAGGCCGGCCTTGCCGTAGCAAACGATCTTGGCATGGTGGTGCGAGGAGTGGCGGAGCGTCCGCTTGCGGTCGAGGGACTTCTTGACAGCTTCTTTCTTCACGCGTGGGCGCCGGACGCGGTGAGTCACGCCGTGGATCCGCGCGCCTTGGTGCTAAGGCGCTGTCTTGGTGCAAAGGTGGTGGAGGTGCTTCGTGAGTTGCGTCACCCGTGGCTGGTGGAGGGCGAGGCAGAGAGTGGGACGGCGTAGGGGAGCCCCCTGCGGCGCGGACAAGCTCGGCGATGCGGTCAAGCCAGTCCTCGTAGAGGTTTTCGACTGGGCGGTAGTGCAGGAGCTCGTGCGCCATGAGGAGCGCGGCCCGTGCGTCCGTGGGAACGCGACGAGCGTGAGACAACGAACCAGCGGGAGTCAGTGATGGAGTGGCGGTGCGGCCGTCCGGTCGCACCGAGGGGTGCAGCGAGGATGCTTGCTGCTCATTCCCCGCCGGGCCAGTGGCGGCAGGCGACGGAGAGCGATGGGGTGGCCCGCCGATAGGGGCGGTCTGAGCGGCGCGGGTGGCGAGGGCAGCCCGGCGCTTGGCGCGGGCGCGTCGTGTGTTCGCCATGGAGACGATGAAGCGACGTGACCCGAAGCGACGGAAGTGAAGCTTCGGCGCACCCCTATCTGGCACGCCAAATGTCGGATCACGGGTTCCGGCAAAACCCTTAAGGTTCGAACACTGGGGTGCGCACGAAGATCTCCCTCCTGCTGATCCACGTCCTAGCTCGGCTAAGATCTTACGGACTAACTTGACGAACTCGCAACACAAAAGACATAAGATTTATACTGTTTCGGGCCACTGTTGTGGTGTAATACCCTACTCCAGTGTGGTGGTGGTGGATTGCCTCTCGGGCTGAGGATGAACAGTACAAAGGGAAGAACAACCTCCTGAGGTTGGGGTGTTCTTGTGCTTGGCGAACTTGTGTGTGTTCTGGTCTCTCTTGATCTGACCCGATCGATCCACCCCCTAGCTATGGTGGTGGCTAGTCCTATTTATAGAGGCCATGGTCCTTCCCTCAAATATTGAGCAGGAAGGGAGCCAACAACGGCCAATTTGAAAGGGGACAGCTAGTACAGCTTATCCTGACAAAAGTGGTCTTCGCCTACAAAAGACTCTGGTGGTGACGCCGTCTTGGGCTCCACGATGACCTCCGTCTTGCAGTCCTGCTGGTCTTGGCCTTGTTGCACTGATATGGAAACCTTTGCTTGATGCCTCGGTACTCCGCGCCTGCGCTTGCCCCCTTAGCACCAAAGATGAAATAAGGACGCTGCGCGCGCTGGCGCCCGCCTGGCACCCGCCTGGTCTTGATTGTCATGGCTCACGTCACGAGAACCTTGTGAGGATTTCCTGGCCTTGAATTCTCCGCCCCTCGTGAGGCAGCCTGGTGAGGCCGCTCCTGAGGAGGTCTTGTGTCGTCTGCCTCGCGAGGCTTGGCCCCTCGCGAAGGTCTTGAATGCCTTGTTGATGAAGATGGGCCGTACATGCCTGCTAGCAAAGCCACGCCATGGGCCGCAGGCAGGCAAGTCTAGGGACCCCCGTTCCCAGAACGCCGACAGTTGCTTCTTCAAGATGATGTCCATCACGCTGAACTGCTTCAATACCTCAGCTGACATGGCAGCTGCAATGTCTCCTTACCGACCCGTTCCATCACCTCGGCTACACCGGGGGCTTCACCATCTCTTCATAAACCTACTCCGGAGACTTCGGTGTCACCAGCCGACCAGCTTCATCACGTTAGCTGGACCACGGGCTTTGCCTCGGCAAGCCAACCTTTGCCAGCATCGCCATGCCGTCGCTTCATGGGTGTGTGGATCGAGTCCCAATTTTGGGAGTAACCTTTCTTCACATTGCTACAACAGATAAACCAGGTGCTATTAATCCTAGTAATTTTATCTTGCTTAGGTTTACTTTTTCCAAGGAATTATTACTCTGATTTGTTCCACCACCTCTACACAGGCCTGTTATGGCCGCATTAACGATGGTTGTGTGATGGTTTGGTTAGCTTCCCGTCCGCAGTTCGGCAAACGCCTCATCGGGGACTCGGACCGCCCTATGAATACAAGCTTTGTCACGCCAGCGCCCTGCACTGACATTGGCTTCGAAGCCGGGCCACATCTCTTTAAAAAAATATTTTTCGTAAATTAATTATGCGAGGTTTTTCTTATACATTTATATTATTATTTTTTGGACTGCACTGTTTTACATGTGTAGGTAATCGACTTCGACTATGCCACGCGGTCACTTCGGCAAGCCGATGCCGTCGTCCCAATAATTGGCGTAAATCGGCTCACGTGATCACCTTGTTGGTCGAATTGCCATACCGACATGTTTGGTTGCCTCGGTCACTTCGGCATCGCTGACAGAGCTCTACCTCATCGAGTGTTCGGCACACGGACCATATTTCTTTTATTACTCGCTCTGCATAAATTATTAATTATGCAACGATTATTATTATTATTATTACTATTATCTTCGGCTTGCACTATTTTCTGTGCATAGGTAAATGATCCGGGTTGGGCAGCGCTGTCACCTCGGCGTACCGACGTACCACGTCACCTCGGCTGGACCGGGGCTTCATCATCACGTCGTTAACCTACACCACGGACTTTATCGTCATACTGTCGGCCTGCTCTGTCGCCTCAGTCGAACTGGAAGTTCCACCCCGCCACATTAGTCGTGCTATGTCGCCACTTCGGAGTGCCGAGCTCTTCGCTCCGCCACCTCAGGACCGGCATGGGGGCTGGCACCTCGTCCCGCCGTAAGCTCGGGCCGCGTATCGACACCGAGCACATTAACCAGCTAAGTCGCTTCCATGTTCATTTTTTTAATTCTTGTTCGGTTCGACCAAACATTATATTTATGCTAAAATATGTTTGTCAAAAACAAGGTTAGTTAAAAACCACTTTTCTTTGCCCATGTTAACCGGGGCTCTTAAATTTATATGAGCCATTTTATAATAAATGTTCTTCTAAGTCATTGCAAAGTCTTTTTCTACCACTCCTTTCTTGACTCGAGTGTGTGGTCAATAGCCGGATAGCATGTTTTCTCTCTAATGTCGTTCGAGTTTAGTTCACTAAACTGGCTTAACAAGCAGTACTCCGCCTTCGGGATAGGAGGTTGCATCCATAGGCTGACCCTCTTGAAGTCTTGAGATCGGATGTGCCATATTAATGCACGACAGAGGCACAAAAGTAAGACCAATTTTCGGATTGGCACCAAATGACTTGATTTAGTTCGGGCGTAAAATTTTTATTGAAGTTTTTTGGTTTTCCAAGCCTATGGCACTTTTAAACTATTTGTGTGTTTTCAGCATAAGTCTCGCAGTGGAACGCCGGACACCTTTAGAGATGCGGCAAAAACATTCTCGGATATTGCTATATATGCATCGGTTTTGAATTGTGTCTTTGGTCAATAGTTGGGTTGCCCAGCTCCTGTGCATGCCTCATATGTCCCGCTTTGTTCGCTAGGTGTGCAAAGGGAGAACCACTGCGATTGTGCTTCCAGCTCGAATGATTAAGCATCTCAGTGGAGAAAGCCGAAAACTGACTGTCACAATGGGCGTAAACTGGTCAGCGATCCGATGACGGTGTCAAACTATAGATCAATACCGATTACCCTGTGATAAACGATGGGCCTTTCATAACATTGGCTGAAATGTTAATGGCTAGACTTCGGTCGGTGCCGAACACTAACTGGGGGCTCGTAGCTAGCTTCCCTAGTTTAAAGCTCCTATGACTAAGTGAAAGTTATAAAGCCCGCATATCTGATTCCCTTGTTTTCCACTAACACAACCGCCTTCGGACACCGAGACGCCGGCTAAGGGATGTTTTGTTATTGCGAAAACACCCTGCATAGCATCTACAAGGGGGTGGAAGCCGACGATGGGCCACTTTCAACTGATAAACAGTCGCAACAAAGTCAAAATAAACATATCATCAGCGTTTGTATTTAATGTATGAGGGCTGCCTTCCGTAATCATCGTTATAAAGCCATAAATATACATCAATTTGACTTAAGATTTTGGCTCCTGTGCTTACCCCTACGTTCCCGATTGTTTGGCTAGGCGGTAAAGGGAGCACCTCTGTGATTGTTACTACTGGGTCATCCGAGTTAGTACCTCAGACTGGATGAAGCCGAAAGCTAGCGATCTTAAAGGATACAATTGGTCGGCAACGACGGAAGTGAAAATTTAGGTTCGTTAAAGACCACATAGTTCGGGAACTTTCCCCGAACTAAATCCTCAATATTTTTCTCCCGCATTGATCGGAGGTGAGGTTTCATGATCATGGTCGGCATGACAACCCAAAGAAAGGAACTGATAGCGGGACTATTTTCTTTGGAAGATGTTTTTTACATTACATAGTAATATAACATTCTCTCCGCATACCTTTGTTTATAAAACCGTATGGCCGGATTGCCTTGCTTGTCGTAAATCTTTTCCCTCATAAAGGCTTTATAAAGTGGGACAGACACTCCCTGGCTACTGGCCGAGGAGGTTGAAGCCGATGGTCAGTCAACAAAGTTTTGTACAGTGCGGATCCGAGCATGAATGATGTAGAGTACTTGGATACATATAATCATCACACGTAATTTGTGATTTTACTCCGGATACCGATTCTAAATTCGGCCACCCGTGCCCGCATTAAGGCTCGGGGGCTACTAGGCTTCGGGATTATCATTTACTAATATTAAGGGGCACATCGATCCCCTGATTTAGTATTGCCACCCGACCAGTGTCTCGGGGGCTATTGCATTTCCTATTCAATGCAGAAAATTCAAAGTGCTCAGTGTTCGGCTTGACCGAACTATGGGCAAACGTGTCTTTGGACAACAATAGGTGCCATTTGGAACCTATCCGACATCAAGCTAATACATTATGGTGACTTCTCGAGATCCTCTCTCAAGGGCCTGTCCGCCGATCATTATCTTCTCTAAAATATTACACCGCGTTTCTATTCCAACATATGCTGTCGAGTTAGGATTTGATCCTTAGGCCGATTTCTTGAATCGACATGGATCTCACGGGCTACTGGCATCAACGGTTTCATGTTTTTCTTCAGGTGCATTTCGGGTTTTAGACCGACACACACCTTGAGGGCTACTGGTTATATATCTCGGCAAAGAGTAAATTGCACCAATCAAGAAAAATATATCTGCAAAAAATCAGCCCAAGCCTGAGGTGGTGCATCACCTCGGAAGCAGTCCGGCATAAAGCTCAGATACAAGTGGCTGGCTCCGTAGAGGACATTTCCAGCATTAAGCTCGGATGAACTCATTCAAACCTTTTCAAGCCAAGGTGATCTATGACATCTCGGATATAGTCCGGCGTTGGAGCTCGGATACAGTCCGACGTTGGAGCTCGGATATAGTCCGACATTGGAGCTCGGATACAGTCTGACGTTGGTGCTCGACTGCAAAAGATACCTTGAATGCAGTCCGACATTGGAGCTCGGATGCAAGAGGACACCGCCGCACGGGAACAACACGGGAACAACTTCAAACCCGAGATATGGCGTAAAAAATAACAAGGCATTGATAAAGGCCGAGAATTTAAAGGGGCTCCTCGGATACCCGACGTGTAAACTCTTCGGATTTACTTCGGCGATCCTCAAGATCGAAGATGAGAAGATTTGTTGAACCACTTTTCAAGACCGACGACCGAAGATGCAGAAAAGTTCGGAAGAATTGAGGAGTGTCCCCAACTTGAAGACCGATTCAGGGGGCTACTGACGGTGTCCTGGACTAGGGGGTACTCACCACATCGTCTCCCGACCAGCTGGATCGGGCCGAGGACCCCACAATGATTCACTAATGGGCCACTTCGGGCAGCCCATGCCGAATACAAGGAGGATTCTACAAAGACTTGGCGCACAAGACAAGGACTCCTCTAAACCCTAGGCCTACGGTGCATATATAAACCGAGGGCAGGCTAGTCAATAGACAATCTCATATTCATTAGAAAAATCTCGTGGTAGATACATGCACTCTATACTACACCTATATGAATACAATCAAAGGAGGACATAGGGTTTTACCTTCATCAAGAGGGTCCGAACCTGGGTAAAATCTGTGTCCATGTTACCATCGCTCCAAGACGCCTAGCTTAGGACCCCTACTACGAGATACACCGGATATTGAACCGACACCTGCCGTCCTCATTGATGATGATGCCGGTGTTGCGGGTGCGCCGGCCGAGCGGCTTCTCCGCTGCGGGCTCGGCCTTGACGTCGAACACCGCCGGCGAGTTGGAGGAATGGGAAGAGGAGTGTGAGGAGGAGTGAGAGGAGGAGCCGAACCTCCTGGGCATCCATTGCCCGACGCTCCAGCGGGGGACCGGGGCGGCCGCCGCGGCAGGGTATGCCAGCGGCGGGTCAGTGCCGTCCTCGAGGTGCTGGAGCACCTCATGGAGCGTGCGGCCGGGGGTGCCCCACCATACGTGGCAGCCGTCGCTGTTCTTGATGCCCCCACCACCGGCGTCCCGTTCTGGACACCAGCCGCTGCGCCTGCCGGCACTGGAAGTACGCCGCCCACGACACGTGGTTGTCGGTGGCGTACTGGGGGAGGGCGCGCTGCTCCTTCGTGAGGGACGCCCGCACGTGGTCGACCTCGGCAGCGAAGATGGCGGGGAGCGCACCGACGTCGGGCACCAGGGGAATGGGGACGCCCCCGTTGCTGAGCCTCCACCCCGTCGGCCCGGCGCGCATGTCCTGTGGCGCCGGGATGTTCACCTCGAAGAAGAGGTAGGCCTCCCACTCGTGGAGCGAGCGGCGGTCGAAGCCGTTGGTCGCCGTCGCGTCGCCAGGGAAGTGCTCGGCCATCGGATGGGGTTGGGGAGAGAGGGGAGGGGAGGAACGTCGGCGGGCGGCTGCGCACGGGAGAGAAGCAGAGCTCGGTGGCGGCTATGGGCTGGTGTGGCCAGAGGCGAGGGGGAGGCGCTGGTTTTATAGCCCCACGCCATGTGTATGCGTGGCAGGAGGGAAGGCATCGCCCGTGAGGAATCAATGGCAAGGCTGACCGGCGGCAGCCTTGCCATTGGTTCCCCGCGGGAAACCGAGGCGTTCTGAGGACGGCGAGGCGCGTGTCGCTGACTTGGCCGGCCCGCGGCTCTTTCGCGTCAAAACGCTCGCCCCGGTGCCCCCGGACGCCTCCAGCGCGCCGGGTTCGGTCTGGGTCCGCTGGCGCTAGTTTCGACCTAAACTGGCGAAAAACAACCTCCTAAAACGCGATTGGGCCGATTTATGGGTCCAACGCTGAAAATCGTCTGGGAAGGGCTTATTAGAGCATCTCCAGCCGCGCCCCCAGGAAGGCCTCCCCATGCGATTTTTTCGCGCCGGCGCCGAAAAAACGGCCCAGTCACGCCCCCAGGAGCCCGATTTTCGCCGGCCCGGGCCAAAATCAGCGCCGGCGGACCCAGACCGAACCCGGCGCGCCGGGGGGCGCCCGGGGGCGCCGGGGCGAGTGGTTTTGGCGCGAAAAAGCCGTGGGCCAGCCGCGTCAACGACACCGCGCCTCGTCTTCCCCTAACGCCTCGGTTCCCGTGGGGAATCAATGGCAAGGCTGCCGCCGTCGGTCAGCCCTGCCATTGATTCCTCACGGGCGGCGCGTCATGAGACGGCGCGCTGCCGCCTCCCCTCCCTCGCACGCGTACACACGGGCGCGGCGCGGCTATATAAGCTGGTTGCCTCGCTCGCCTGTGGCCACACCAGCCCAGCCCTCGCCACCGAGCTATACCTCTCCCGAGCGCCGCCGCCAAGCCTTCCCCTCTTCCGAGCGCCGCCGCCCAGCCCCTCCCCTCTCTCCTCCCCTCCCCGATGGCCGAGCGTTTCCCCGGAGACGAGGCGGCGACCAACGGCTTCGGCCGCCGCACGCTCCGCGAACAGGAGTCCTGGCTCCTATTCCAGGCGAACATCCTGGCGGCGCCGGACATGCGCGCCGGGCCGACGGGCTGGAGGCTCAGCAATGGGGGAGTGCCCATTCCCCCATTGCCTGACGCCGTGGCCAAACCCGCCTACTTCACCGAGGAGGTCGACGTCGTGCGTGCCTCCCTCACCGCCGCCCAACTCTCCCTCCCCCAGTACGGCGCCGACAACCATGCGGCTTGGGCGGCGTACTTCGAGCGCCGTCAGCAGCAGCGGATGGCGTCCACCAACGGCGCGACAGTGGTCGGCGGCCTGAAGAACAGCGAGGGGCACCACCTGTGGTGGGGCGTCCCCGGTCGCACACTCGAGGGTGTGTTGACGCACCTCGAGGGCGGCAACGACCCGCCGTTGGTGTACCCCCCGGCGAGGGTGGCCGCCCAGGCGCACCACCGACACGACGGGCCATGGGCGCCAAGGAGGTTCGGCTCCTCCTCTTCTTCCTCCTCCTCGCGCTCTTCCTCGCACTCCTCCGGCACTCCGGCGCTGCTCGGCGTCAAGGCCGAGCCCGCGGCGGAGTCGCCGCTCGGCCGGCACACTCGCAGCGCCGGCGTCGTCATCAACGAGGCCGGCCGGTGTGCCTCCTCGTCGGCTCCTCCTCCGCGCTTCGTCAAGCCAAAGACGGAGCCGGGGCTCGCGCCGGTGAAGGCAGAGCCGGGGCTCGCCGCCGTGAAGACGGAGCACGGCGAGGTCGAGCGCGACGATGACGCGACCCTTGAATGGGCACGCCAGGACTCCCTCAAGATGGCGATGGAGCGCCAGTGCGCCGCCCTGCAGCGCTTCGCGGAGCGTCGCCGGGGCCGCGACGAAGGAGGAGTCGTCGTCATCGACGACGCGCCGCCGCCGCCACCAGTCCGCCATGGCGACGCTGGGTCCAGCAGGGGCGCCCACGTCAAGGAGGAGAAGGCCGACGACAAGGATGGCGGCGACGACGGCGACTCCTCAGTGTTCAACCAGTTTCTTTTAAATTAGTTTATTATATATTTGCTATGTAATGAAAATCGGCGAACTTTGTCCAAATATATGTTCAAGTTGGCCGAAATTTGTCGTGTTTAGCCGGACTTCGCCGAACTGTGTCGAAATTTGCTATACTTTTTTAAATTTTTAAACGCGTCTGGGGCAACTCTGAGGCAGGCGGCTGGGGCCAACTCGCCCAGATCCATTTTTTGCACCGGCTCACCCCAGCTCGAGATGGTATAATTGTTTGGCTTTGAGAGTAGTAGACGGCGAGTCGCCAGTTTTCCCCCACCTGGAGACGACAGAGCACGGAGAAAGCGAACGACCGCGGCGATGCTCTACATAGTCGGCCTCGGCCTCGGCGACGAGCGCGACATCACGGTGCGGGGGCTCGACGCCGTCCGCCGCTGCGCCAAGGTCTACATGGAGGCCTACACCTCCCTCCTCTCTCTCGGCCTCGACCCCGCCTCGCTCGCCAACCTCGTGCGTTTCTCTCTTCTCTTGGATGGCCACCACCTGTTCGCGCAAATGTCTGCGCGGCCGAACCAGGGTAAGTGGTCGTCCCTCATCTCCCTTTGCTGCTCGTTTGTTTGCAGGAGAAGATGTACGGCAAGGAGATCACGGTCGCCGACCGCGAGATGGTAGAGGAGCGCGCGGACCAGATGCTGAGCGAGGCCGCGGAAGCCGACGTCGCCTTCCTCGTCGTCGGCGACCCGTTTGGGTAATGGTTGCTACGCTTTCTTCCGGTATTTGGATTGGCTCGCTCTGTTGGGTCGTGCGCGTGTAGGATATGTGTGCTCATTTCTATTTTTTCAGAGACTTCGATATTGTGCGATTCTGTTCAGTGTGCTATTGGCAGTGCGCTCATTTGCTCGTATGTGGATGCTCGTGTGGTCAATTATTTATACTAATAATGATCTGGTTGTGTTTTGCATAAGTATTTGGTATCAATTCTAGACTTCTTTTAGGGAAACAAGCAACTCCCTCATCCCACACGCAAGCATGTTTTTGTGCATTTGTGTATATATGCACTTATTTGCATGCGCCTTTAATCAAACAGACTGTACATTTATATATGTGTATCCATGCTATTTATTTTCTTTGTCCATTCACATGTTTGCCCTGGATGCATGATCCTGTTTTTTGTACATGCCATTGTGTAAGCTAAGTGTGTGGACTTTCTCCCATGTGTCATTTTCTTGTTGTATTCACAGGTTTTTATATTAGTTTAATAAGTCAAACGTTTAACCTGCACATGATTGTGATGAAATTTGCAGGGCGACCACACACACTGATTTGGTTGTTCGTGCCAAGAACATGGGGGTAGAGGTTAAGGTTATCCACAATGCATCTGTCATCAATGCTATTGGCGTTTGTGGGTTGCAACTTTACCGCTATGGAGAGACCATCTCTATACCTTTCTTCACAGAGACATGGAGACCGGACAGTTTCTATGAGAAAATTCAGAACAGTCGTCGACTTGGCTTGCATACTCTTTGCCTACTAGGTTGGTATTGCTTTCTTGAACCATGCAAACAACATTTAGCACTTGGTATTCCTGAGATTAACCATGACAGGCTGAGACACATGGCATGTCTGACTGTTAATATTTCTCTTCATGATATTGGGTCTTCGTTCTTTTTATGAAAAATGCACAAATGCTCAACATATTTATATACCGTGACAAGATTAGGATATAATTCTGATGACTGTGTGACATTATTAGACAGTTGCGTATTTCCTAGTCACTGTTTCTTGTAATAGTGAAATTATTATCACTTTGTCTGCAAGTTATGATATAATTCTGATGAATATACGCCATTACTAGTCATTTACACATTTCCTAGTCATGGTTTCTTGTAATTTAACAGCAACTGGCGCTCCTCCAATCACTTTGTTTGCAAGTTAAGATATACTAGTTCTGATGATTTGAACGTACGGCAAATTTGTTTTCAGTACTAGTCCTCATACTACTACTACCACTTTATCGGCTACTGCTAATGGGGCTTGGTTAGGGGTTCTTGTTATCAGATAACTTAGTAGTTCTCTTATCCAATGCAGACATCCGTGTTAAGGAGCCAACACTTGAGTCCTTATGCAGGTAATTTACGTATTATCTATCTTTGTAGTATGTTCTCGTGAATAACAAAATATTTCTAACGAGAATTAGATATGCACTAGAGATCTCTTGTCTATGCATTCTCCTCCCAAAGACTTGCTCAATGTTGTGTGATGTAAGTAGTCTTTTGCCATTTTGTATAATTGAGATGTTTGCTTTCAGAGGAAAGAAAGTGTACGAACCAGCAAGATTCATGACCGTGAACACTGCAATAAGTCAGCTTTTGGAGGTGGAGGAACTGCATGGGGGATCTGGTATTTTCTAGTGTTTGTTAACTTATTTTCCTACGAGTTAGCTTTATTTGGAACATTCTGATCAATGTCACAACCTGATAAGAGCATCTCTAGCAGATCCACAAAAATCCGGTACTGCAAAAATCATTTTAGGGTTCCCACGAAAAGTCGAAAACGATTTTGCAGGAACGTGAAGGCCCCGGCGGAACAGATCCTGTAAATCTCGTACTGCAAATTTTAAAACATCTTCAGCTAGAAAATAGTTCAACACAACCATAGTGCATACATAGCAAATTAAACATCTTCGCGCTACAAATTAAACATAAAGTCGACGGTCACTCGTCGACGCCGAGGTAGAGCTTCACGACAGACTTGTGGAGCGCGTTGGCGAGGTCGGCCTCCTCCTTGGCAACGGTGAGACGGTCGGCGGCACCTTCTTCTCTGGCCGCCAAAGCCTTCTCCGCTGCGACGAGCTACACATCGTCCTCTTGGCAACTTTGAAAATGCGGAAAGAGTTGGTCGTGGATGATAGGAGCTGGGATCCTACCAGTTCTAGCCCTTAGGTTGTAGGGATGGAAGGGAGGATGGCGAGGGACTGGGCGCGGGCGGCCAGTCGGCGCCGTGGCCGCGCGACGAGAGGAGGAGGAGGCAGGGTGGCGGCTAGGGTTTTAGGGTTCCGGCTCCTGAAGGGAGCCGGGCAATAGTTATGACTTAATTCCAAAAGGTGGCCTTACAAGTGTTTATATAATCCTCGAAGTGCTAATAAAAATAAAGATAAGTTGGGCTAAGCCCCTAACTAGACCCGCCATTGGGCCTCCGCCGGCTATATGAGACGCCGGTCATAACATCTCTTCCCGCCTGCACAAACAGCTCATCCTCGAGCTGGAAGTCTGGAAAATGCTGGCGGAACTCCTGGAGCCGCTCCCAAGTGGCGTCCTCCTCCGGAAGGCCTTGCCATTGGATCAACAAATGCCACACGCCGCGGCGCTATTGGGCCTTCAACACTTTCGCTGGGTCCGGAAGAAGACGCCCATCGGAGGTTGGAGGAAGCGCTGGCGCAGCCAGGGTGGCTCACCGCGGAAAGGCTTGAGCAAGCCCACATGGAAGACATCATGGATGCACGCGCCGGCCGAAAGTTGAAGGCGGTAGGCGACCTTGCTGATGCGTTCCACCATCGAAAATGGGCCCGCGTAGCGAGGGCCCAGCTTGCGCTTAGCGCGCGGATCCAGCGACTGTGTAGAGCGGTGAAGGAGCCACAACCACACCCAGTCGCCCACCGCAAACTCCGCCTCGCGGTGGTGGCCGTCATAGTACTTCTTGGACAACTGCTGGGCCTGGAGTAGACGCTGGCGCACCTCGGTAAGGATCTTGTCCCTGATGCAGAGAAGGTCGCCAGCTGCCTCCGTGCGGGCCGTCCCGGGGTCAACCGGTAGGATGAGTGGTGGAGGGCGACCATAGACGACCTCAAAAGGTGTGGCGCGCAGGGCGGAGTGGTAGGAGGTGTTGTAGTAGTACTCCGCCCACGAGAGCCAGTCCACCCAAGCTCGGGGACGATCACCTGTAACACAGCGCAAATACATAGCAATCACCTTGTTGACCACCTCGGATTGGCCATCCGTCTGGGGGTGGAATGCCGTATTGAGGCGTAGTTTCACGCCGCCATCCGGAAGAGATCCCGGCAGACATGACGAGTGAACACCGGGTCACGGTCGCTGACGATCGAAGAGGGGAACCCGTGGAGGCGGACGATGCCGTTGAAGAAGGCACGCGTCACGGAGGCGGCGGTGCAGGGGTGGCCGAGCGCGATGAAGTGTGCATACTTGGAGAAGTGGTCGACCACCGTGAGGATGACGGACTTGCTTCCCACCTTGGGAAGGCCCTCGATGAAGTCCATGGAGATGTCGGCCCAGACCTGAGATGGCACCTCAAGGTCTATAGTAGGCCCACCAGCCGCAGTGTCTCCGTCTTGTTGCGCTGGCATGTCATGCAAGACCGCACCTAGTCTCGCACCAGCGCCTAGTTGCCGGGGATGTAGAAATCTGCCCGGAGACGGTGGAGGGTCTTCTGCACGCCCTCGTGACCGACCGAGTGGGCTAGCACCAGGGCCTGGTGACGGAGGTCGCCGTGATCCGGTACGAAGAGCCGACGCCCGTGCAGGACCAGGCCATCTGCCAAGCGCCACGGCTCCTCCAGGTCGCCGGCGTTGAGGCGCTGCCGAAGGAGCCGCGCATTTAGAGCGCTCGCAATGCCCTGGCGGATGTTGTCGATGAGGGCGAAGGAGGGCCTAGAGCGGATGCAGAGGGCTGCGCCCGCGGGCCCGTCCGTGTCGGTGTCGTGGTCGGCGTCGCGGCGAGACAGTGCGTCGGCCACAGTGTTGAGGCGGCCCGGACGGTACTCGACGGTGAAGTCGAAGCCAAACAACTTGCTGATCCACTGATGTTGCGGCACGGTGGAGAGGCGCTGGTCCAACAAGAACTTGAGGCTGTAGTGATCGTGCGAATACGGAATGGCCGCCCCCACAAATATGGCCTCCAGTGGCGCACCACCTGCACCAAGCCAATGAGCTCCCGCTCGTAGGCCGCGAGCTTGTGGTGGCGTGCTGCGAAGGACCTGCTGAAGAACGCGAGTGGCCCGTCACCCTGATGTAGGACGGCGCCAAACCCCACGCCCTAGGCGTCACAGTCCACCACGAAGAGCTTGTCGAAGTCCGACATCTGGAGGACCGGCCCCGTCGTGAGCGCCTGCTTGAGGGACGTGAACGCCTCGGTTGCCTCAGTATCCCACGAGAAGGCGTCGCAATTGTAGCACAACCCCTGACGGCGGCGCTTGAGCTGCTCGGTCGGGGTGAGCCGGCGGAAATGATGCGTCGCGGGGGCCTGAGCCGGACGTCCCGCCGCTGGTGGTGTCGGTGGCGGCCGGGCGGTCTGTCGGGCGCCCCGGGACGGTGACGCCTGCTGCATGGCCACCGCGCGCCGCTCGAAGGTGCGGGCATAGTACATGGCCGTCTGGAGGTCCTGTGAGCCCTGCATCTCCACGTCCACGCGGATATGATCCGGCAGACCGCCAACAAAGAGCTCGGCCTGCTGGCGAGCCGTGATGCTGGGCGCGTGGCACGCCAGGGCCTGGAAGCGGTCGGCGAAGTCCTGCACCGAAGAGGTGAAGGGTAGGCGCCCAAGCTCCGCCAGCCGGCTCCCGCGTACCGGTGGCCCGAAGTGTAAGAGGCAAAGCTCGTGCAAACGCTCCCACGGAGGCATGCCGCCCTCATCCTGCTTGAGGGCGTAATACCATGTCTGTGCGGCGCCTTGAAGGTGGTAGGAGGCGATCCAGGTGCGGTCGGACGCGAGCGTGCGTTGCCCCTTGAAAAACTGGTCGCACTGATTGAGCCAGTTCAGGGGGTCCACTGTGCCGTCGTAGGTGGCGAACTCGAGCTTGGAGAAGCGCGGCGGTGTCTGGCCATGGACGGTGGAGGGGTACACCTCATCGGTGCGAAGCAGCGAGGACGACAGCGGCCCACCTTGGAACAGGGGCCCGTCGACGCCGCCGTAGGGGTCGGCGGAGCCCGAGGCCCTGCCGAACTGGATGGCCGAGGATGGCACCGGCGGGGACGACACGTGTGGCTGTCCGGAGGCTGTCGTGTAGACCGGCTCGAGGGACCCGGCGAGCCAGGCCGATAGCGGTGATGGCGATGGGGGAAACTGGACCTGGTGGACGGGCACCCCCGGAGCCGTCGTTGGGGCACCCTGGGTCGCGGCCGGCGGCGGCTACAACTGCTGGTGCGACAGCGCCACGGTGGGCGCGACATGGGGCTGTTGCTGCGGCTGTATGGTGGAGGCGCCGATGTGCGCCGCGGGTGGCGGCTGTTGCGCGGCGGGAGCGAAGGGCGTCGCCGAGGGGTGCGGCGGTGGCGCGGTGGCGAAGGGCCTCGGCGGCTGCGGCCCGTAGTGGCTGGCGAGAAAAGTGCGGATGCCCGCGACCGCCTGGGTGAGGTCTCGGAGGACAGCCGTCATCTCCTCCGGGGTGTAGACGACAGGGGGAGGGGGGCGAGCGGCGGAAGACATCGGCCCCGACAAGGACGGCGCCCTAGCCGCGGAGGTGGCCGGCGGCGAGGTGGTGGTCGGCTGCGGTGGAAGCGTGGTGGTGGGAAGAGGTGCAGACATGATCGATCCCGAGACAGCTGATACCAGATTGATAGGAGCTGGGATCCTACCAGGTCTAGCCCTTAGGTTGTGGGGATGGAAGGGAGGATGGCGAGGGGCTGGGCGCGGGCGGCGGCGAGAGGAGGAGGCAGGGGGCGGCTAGGGTTTTAGGGTTTCGGCTCCTAAAGTGAGCCGGGCAATAGTTATGACTTATTGCTTAATTCCAAAAGGTGGCCTTACAAGTGTTCATATAATCCTCGAAGTGCTAATAAAAATAAAGATAAGTTGGGCTAAGCCCCTAACTAGACGCGCCATTGGGTCTCCGCCGGCTATATGAGACACCGTTCATAACAGTGGAGCTCGTGGAAGCCGGCCCAAGGGCTATGCCCGCCGCTCCGGGAGAGCCGGCCGTGGTTGTGCGCTTGCTTCGAGCGCCATGGCTCAACGGCGGGCCGGCTGGAGCTGCTGGCCTCTGCGTCGTGCCGTGGGAGCTTGCGGAGGCGACCCGCCATGGCTGCCACACCCTCCAGCGCCACCGGCCATCGAGGAGAAGGAAAAAAAGGAGAGAAGCGGCGGAATTTGTCGCCGGGGTTGGGGAGGTCTAGCGGTGGCACGGGCGGATTGCGGCGGAGGGGATAGGGTTTGCTAACCCTAAAACCCGGCCAACCCCGTACATATAGCTCCAGAGGGGTGGATTTGTGGGCCGCCTGTAAATTTTTTATGGGGCCGGGCTTCGTTTAGTGGATCTGTTCAGGCCCAAAAAAACGGAGATCCTGCAAAACGGATGGAATTTTAAGGGCCGGCGAGCTTTTGCGGGATCTGCTAGAGTTGCTCTAAATTCTGCAACAATGATATTCTTAAGGGTGCTTTAGATGTTCTGTTTACTATATATATTAAACTGAGTCTTACTGCAAAATGAACATTAAAAGATGATCTATCTATTTCCAGCATATGGTCCAGATTCGCTATGTATGGGTGTAGCTCGCCTTGGAAGCGATGATCAGAAGATTGTGGCTGGCCCCATGAAGAAACTACTAGATGTTGATTTTGGACCACCCCTTCACTGTCTCATTATAGTGGGAGAGACTCACCCTGTGGAACAAGAGATGCTAGAATTCTACATGATCAAGTAGTGATGAGCTTTCGTGTGAGTTTCACTCCTTCCCTCACTGAAGAAAATCTATGGTTATTAAAAGGGATCTTTACACCTTTTGCTGTCACCAATGTTCACTCATTGTCTATTTATGTCCTACATTATTAGATGAGGAACTTGTAGTCTAGATGCACGGTCCCCATATGGAGAAAAGAAGCTCTCTTGAAGCGTTGATGTTTGCTTGCACTCGAAGTGTCCACCAGGAGTTTGCTGCTGGATCAGCGGCTACTCATATACCGAATAGACCTCGAGAGATATTGTTACTTATTCACAAACGTTGATCAGAATACTAGCTGCTATTGCAAGGTCATCACTGAATTCTCTTGTTCTTCCATGTTGTATGTGCACACGCCCATCATTTTGAAAGTTCGCAGATCCATATTGCATTAGCACAGCACGGTCAGTTTGAGAAGGTTTCCATGGTCAGACCCAGAGAGAGAGCAAGGCCGCCAAACAAGGCAGCACTGGTCACATTACAAAGAAGTTCGTTTGTGTCTAGCGAATAGGGGTGTAGTGCTCCATCTGGATCTGGTGCAGCGCGGCTTCAGAGCCGAAGCTGTGGCGGCTCGGGGACCTCCTGGAGCGGATCCTCGACGGCGTCATCGGTCCCCCCTTGACGCGCGGCGAACGCTGCGCAACCGGCGGCCTGCTGGAGCGAGCAAAGCCCATGTCGCTGGCGATGGACGGCATCGGCGACATGGACGGGATGGGTGACATGAGGCGGTCGGCGAAGCACTGCTCCGAGTATGCGTCGGATGGCACGGCGAAGCGCTCCTTGGGCGTGCTCATGGACCGGAACTTGGCCTTGGCGGACGCCGTGGACGCCATGTACCCCGGGAAAGCCACTGCCGGCGAGCAGGCCTGCAGCCCATCGTCGATGCTCCCCCTCCCTGGCGTGCGCCTGGCGCGGCCGAAGGACCGCCTGGACGAGTAGCCGAGCCGCCTGCCGTAGCCGTCGTCATCGCGGTCGTCGTCGTCCTCGAGGCAGGCAAGGGAGTCCCTGGAGCGAGGCGGCGGCGGGTGGGGGTGGGTGACCACGTCGACGGCCACGTCCTTGTCGAAGGGCTGCGAACCGACCCACTCCTCCAGCCAGCTCCAGCGCTGGTTGAGCGTCTCCATCTCGTCCCTGGACATGGGCTGCCTCCTGATGCCGATCTTCTCCTGCCATGCATGCACGCCAGAGTTTGTTTTGTTTGTCAGCCACAGTTCGTGCGTCCATCCCGGAACGGAATGTTGACACTTGAGAGATTACTGGAGTAGGAGTATTACGTTTTGGATGGAGGCGTACTGCAGCGCGCGCACGCGCTTGATGGCGGCTTCCTCCCTGCTCCTCATCACGGCGCCCATCTCTTCCTTGGAGAGGGTGCTGCCGTCCCACCCCCGGCTGCTCTGCTGCTGCTCCTGCACGGCACACCACACGGCATGAGGAGAGGAGGAATAACGAAATATACTCCAACTGTAGCAGTACTGCACATATTCGTTCCAGGACACGGCTTTGCTTCAGCGACGGGACGGGACGAGATCAATCATTTCCCCCGGACGGCACACGACACGGCATGAGGACGCAGCAGTATTTTTCACGGCGGTCGAAATATGCGATCTCGCTTTTCCTTTCACTGTAGTACTACTTGCACTAGTACTATTCTCGGATCTGTACGACTGCTTGAGCCTCCTGTCCTGGTGGGCCGATTTTTACCGGCTACGTACTACAGTAGTATTACCTCTGTAAACAAATGTTTTAATGATCTAAAACGTCTTATGCTTATTTACAGAGGGAATAGTGCTTTGTACTATATTATATTTGCGTGATGATAATGCAGAGCGTTTTTTTTTTGTTGAAACGGGGCATAATGCAGAGCGTTAGATCCGTAGAATGATACGCGATGCAATGGCGTACTGCAAGCAAGTCGGCACATTTGGGCTCTACGCTACAGGCTACCAACAAACCGCGGACACACCACGTGCCGAAACGCAAGTGAATAATGTGGGCAGGCAGAGGCAGCGCACATTCGACTCGACAGGCACATGAACACCAACATCCTTCACATGCGTATGCATGCATGCGTGTACGTACTAGAACTAGTCACTAGTGGTCCACATCCACATCAGGAGGAGGAGGAGGAGGATGTCAAAGCAAAGCTGCAGCAGCCAGCAAGCAAGGAGACACATCGACGACGTGACCGCTGCCAACTTTAACCCGCATCACATGCAGATCCAGCCGCAGCCGCATGCATGTGCGTCGCAAATCATTCGCACGTTCATTCACACCGGCCGGCAGGCGATCGATCGACCAGGCGCCGCAGAGTGACCAGTGAGTGAAACATTTATTTATTTTCTCGAGAAAAAAATGAGCTGTGGAACTTACTTGCAGCGCGGCGGCGTACAGCTCCCGGCCTCTCCTCAGCAGGGCGTCCATGCCGTCGTGGGAATGCTCCTGCTCGTGCTCGACGTCGGCCCTGGCGCGCTGCCGGGCCTGGATCTTCACCAGCGACTCGAGGCCCCGCAGCGTCGTCGCCGTCTGCCGCCGCACCGCCTGCCCGCGGATCACCGCCTGCAACCTCACCAGGCCCTTGAGCGCGCGCAGTGCCCTCCGCGCCTGCGCCCACAGCGACAGCGTTACTACAGGACACGGCCAGCTTTAATTTTCTTGCCCAACGAGAATGCTTACGAGGTATCCGCGGTAGGCTGACTGAATCGCGACGGCGGCGAACAGCTCGTGGCCGGAAGACGCGGGGTCCTCACGCGCCGGCGCCGGCGAGGGGGGTCCTGTGAGGCGGACCACCTCCGCGGCCGCGTGGGCGGCCGCGACGGCCGCCTCTGCGGCCGCTGCGGAGGCGAGCGCGACCGCCACCGCGTGCTTGCTCTGCTCCTCCTCCGCGTGCCTGATCTGAATCTGACCCGTCGCCGGCTCCGGCTCCGGAGCTGGCAGGGCAAACGAGTGCTGGGTCTTGAGCTTCCCTACCAGCCATCTCTTGCTCTTCACCTTCTGCAAAAAAGGAGAAAATCTTGCACCATGGAATCACCCGTAATTTTACATGAATTTTCCGGAGATTACAAGAAACAAGATTGGGACGATACCTTGTCTGGCTTGGGTTTCTGCTTGGGCTCGGAGATGAAGAGCCTCTTGATGCGCTCGAACCACCCCTTCTTCTTCCTCTCCATTCTTCTGTCTATCTGCTCTGGGATGTCTGGAACAAGGGGAAACAAACCACCGTTCAGCCGAAATGTATAGAAGCCACGAGGATTGGCGGTGGATCATATGTCTCAGTCGTACGATCTACGGAGATGTTGGGAAAAGGCCTAGCAGGATGGCTCTTTGCTGGAAACGCGAGTCACTGTCCATGCGCAAATCAAGAAAGAGCACGAGAAGAAATGTAGAGCATGGGATTTGGGCTTTCTCATGTCTTGTCTTTTCCAAGATAAGAAACCAAATCAAACCGTGGAGAACTGTGAATCATTTTCGGAAACAGGATTTCGATGCAACAAATCAGAAGCGAGGTCGCACCACACGCGAACAATACAATGATGGGGACCTGCTCGCATTGCATCTGAATTCTGAACCGAACAGAGCATCCGGAGCACTGGGAGAGAAATGCAACCAATATACGGAGGAAGGAACAAAGGGGGCGAGCAGAGAGAGATGTAGATGGAGAAGAAAAGGGAAGTGAATTCCAAGTACGTACCTTGTAGGGGAGTGTGCAGTGATCCAAGAGCGCCTCAGTCTCTTAGCAGCTTCTTGTGGAGCTGATGGCAGAGAGGGAGGGGTGGCCTCATGCAGGCAGATCAGAGTCGTGCTCGCCACATGTGGGAACCAAATTCCAGTGGGGAGCCAGCAATTAGTCGTGAACCCCACATGTGTGAGAACGAACTGAGGACACACAGTCTCTCTCCGAGTCCACTGTTTATATAGGAACAGGATGGCCCATTTGCAACCTGCCCTTTGAGAATTGGTGGCAAGGTGTGAAAACTGATGTCAGGTATATATATCATATTCTGCAAGAAACAAAGAAAAATCAGTGCTATTTTGCACAACCCAGAGCCGTCACTCTTTCCCTTCCCATGTCTCCATTTTGTTAACACAGTACAGACGCAGACAAATTCGTCACATGCGTCTTTGTGGTCGACGGTAACGTCTTCTCTTATTAAACGCACGTCGCCAATTACAGGTTGTTCGTGTGTCTCCGTTTTTTTGGTTAATAATGTGTTTTGCATCGGTTTGTGGTAGTACAAACAATCCGGTGGGTGCAACTTGACAAATAAACAATGGGATGAAAGGACGCAGGAGAAAAGGGAAAGCTCCCTTTACAATTGCACGGCTGTAAAGGCATGGATCAAGGTCTGTTTTGTGGGCACTGTGTCTGGGAGAAGATCTGATCATATAACACTTTGTGGTCACCGACCGCTGGTTTGGAGATCTGATCAAGAAACATAGGGTATGCTGATTTTATTCATTCTGGAACCGAAAGAGAATACTTAATTAGGACGAAAGGACATATGTTCACAACACTACAAAACGAATGAAGATAAAATTCTATACACAAATATATTTAAGGTAGTAACAAATTATTGCATTCTGTAATAAAAAGGGTTACCATCGGTAAGTACAGACATATAGCTTAGGGGCCCCGAATTTGGCACTCAAGTCGTTCCTCGGTAGGCACTCGAAAGGGATAATGACGTACCCACAAAGTAGAGCATTTGGATGTTACACGAGCCTGTAACAGTAGGGTCACCATGTTATTCGAGCCTGTAACAGTAGTACCCATAAACTATTTTCGATTGGAAATACTAACTAGCGAACGTTCTCTACGAGGGGGATGGCAAGCGAATGTTTTCTAATGGCATTTTTAGGTGGTAGGAGATGGAAATTTCTGCCCATTTTTGCTGCAAATTTTTCTTCTTTTAATGCCATGCGTCTCTGAAGAAATTGCCATGCGTCTATGAAGAACCGGCTAGAAAAACGTTCGAAATAGCCACCCATCCCAGTGAATATTGGCCAACTATTCGGTTTCTTTTTGATTAATCTCGACCAGAACTCATGAAATGTCGGCAAATTTAGATTAGATTTGAATCTAATCAAAATTTTGAAGTGATTAATATTTCGGTACCCACCGGTACATTACAAAATCTTCTTCAAGTTTTTTTTTCCTTTTGCCGAAGCACCGGGCATTTGTTCTAGGGGCAGGAACCTATGTACCCTAAAAAGAACATTTATTCAAGGGCTTTGATGGCAAGAAAGAGTACTCATTTGACTTGTTTTCCACAGGACCTCCAGATCCAATCCGCCAATCTAGGTGCGTGGAAAAGGCAATAATACCAGCAACCATGTGGTAGGACCAGCCTCCCACACACAAGTTGTATATCTGAACAATTATTGAAAAGGTTAACTAACTAACTAACGTGGAGAAAAGGAAGAAAAATGCCATCTAGCCCAGATCAGATGCCATACTGAAGGGCGGCTAGTGGTGCCACGGCTGCATCAGCTCCACTACAGACCATGGATCGTGCAGCTAAAGCAGGGGAAGAGTGAGGAAACTAGGAGAGGAGAAGAGGGACATGTCATATCTGCATATACATCACCTCACAAACATCCTCAGAAACAAAGCTTCCGGAGCTGCTCTGCTCTGGTCAGTTTGTTTGATTGTTTATTTATGCACTCCAGTAGTTCTGAGGACCAAGACTTCCTAGTCCCTGCCAATATTCTGCCATTCAAATTATGCAACCCAACAGCGCCCTCGTTACTACAGTGAGTCGAAGCGGATAAATTTCTCAAGTCGTTGGTCTGGCTCCAAGATCCAATGCCAAACTCGGTTGACTTTGAGAGAAGCTGCAATCTTAACCACACCACTGCATCAGGTTTACCGGTTCAGAAACCTAATTTATACTGGACATCAGTTTTAGTACATGACATGAATCCCAGATCCAATGCTTTGATGATGTCCTTTATTCCAATGGGAGCAAGCATTATTTTTTAATTTATAAAGGGCGGTTTTATTAATCCAAATATAGCATCAAGTGAATACAAAGCATGATGATCAACATTCGGCCTCTGCATAGTTAGGAGATACACAACCAAACACCAACAATCGGACAAAATAAAAGATAAAGGCCGATGTTTCAACAACAATAAAGTGTCGAAGCAGGTGTTGGACCGATCCGAAGATTCTGTTGTCATTCATGTTGGGTAAAAACCTCCCTGGTCACCCACTCCAACCACATACACACTGCCTTGAACAATGGTTCATACTATGTTTACTGTAGCATAGACCACATAATTTTGTTTACAACAGAAAATAACCTGCAAAAGGGTGGAATTTTTGCCATTAAACAAAAAACCATTTGTACATAGCTAAACGACCATAATAAGGCATACACTCCCACCCATTATTAGTGATGTAAACCTATTTGGGATTCTATCCAACCAGTGACTACAAATATTGGCAATACTTGTGGGCGGATACAAATTGGACGCTATTTGGATGGTTGACTACATAAAGTGTGCAAAACTTGCACCGGAAAAGAGGTGTTTGATTGTCTCATGATGAGTACAAAAACTACACTTGTTACTTCCTTGCCAATTACGGGCAAAGTTGTCTTTTGTTAGCACAACTTCACTCCATAGATACATATAAAAATCTTGATTTGTAGTGAAATTTCCGAGTTCCAAATTTGGATATTATTCCCCACTGGGATCTCCTTACTCGTAAGTGCACGATACATAGTCAATTGTGAAGGACCAGATGTAGTGTGATTCCAGCGAAAATTCTCCCGCCATTGTGTCAGGTTAATCGGATCAAATCGGGAGATTAGATTTTGCCATGACAAGACACATGGACCAAGCAAATCCCGCCCGTATGATACATTTGAAGGTGATGAACTGAGCACATCTCAAGCATATCATTTTTTTATCATGTACAATGCAATACAAGGCTGGATATTATTCCCAAAGACTGGCATTGCCTATCACTTGTCCTCCCAGAAACGTATCTCCGATCCATCCTTTATCGCGAAAGATCCAAAGTGGAAAATATATTTATTTACCGCCATCAGACCAGGCCAGAAGTGTGATCTGCATGTTTCAATGCATTTCACGTTCAATACATTTCAAGGAAGGTGGAACAAATTCTTCTTGAGAATCACTGATTTGCCGCACAAGTAGGGAATCATTTTTTATCCTTAAATCATGATGAACCACTTTCAATTTCTCTAGATCTTGCTTTATTTTGAGGAATTTAAAATGAAGCTTATCATGATCAGATGAAAGAGCCTCATGGAAATTCCTCAAACTATGACTGAATAATCTTATGTTCATTAGATCTTTTTCGTTTCCTCTATTAGTAAATCTTCTTGCTTACCAAGAGTCCTTTGTTGTATCTTAGCTAGAGAGGAAAGCTTTGAATAACTAGGCTTCTTAAGACCTTCTAATTCATCAGTAAGCAGATCATCAACACTAGAGTCATAAGAGGGGCTCCTTGAGGATACCTTAGAGTCTTTAGCCATGAAGCACATTGTGGCGACACCACCATCATTGTATTGAGTGTTGAAGATATGGATTGACAAGTGGGCGATGAAACATGTGAAATACCAGCCATGTCGGAATCAGGTTCCTTGATAGTTGAGGCGGCTTCAGGGGCTTCTTCGAAACCAGATTCCCTAGCTTATGAATCCATTTCCTTACCAAGATAGGCTCGGGATTGATGTGAATTATTCTTGTACGATGAGGAATTGGATTTGGAACTTGAGATCTCTTTCTTCTTAGATTTCTGCTTCTTTGCTCCTGCTCTTGCTCACTTTGTTGCCTTCTTCTTTCCAAACAGGACAATTTGCAATGTAGTGTCTGACTTATTTGCACTCGAATCAGTTTCGCTTCTTGTGGTTACTTGATGACTTCAAGTCATCCTTTAAATTCTAGTTGTAGCAGCGTCCTCTCCTGAATTGGTCAAACTTCTTCACAGGCAATGAAAGGTTTTTACCAAGCGAGTCAGGGTCAACAGTGATGGAGAACGTTGCATGGAAAACAATTATTTTTTCTATGAAACACCCAAGATCTATTCTATGGAGATGCTAGCAACGAGAGTGGGATGTATAGTCTGGACTTTAAAATACTAACTCTATGGACCAATTATGTCGAATAATAACATAGACAAGCTCAAATTTGATAGAATATGGATGTTTGATGGACCAATGACCGTTTCTTACGTGAATTGCAAATATCATGATCCCATCTTAATATTTGGATACAATTTATATTTTTAATCATTGAGTGGACTTCATGTTGAATTCGAATATTTTAAACCACCTTAAGTTGAATTCAAATGTATGCTAGTTCCTAGCCAGCTATTTAGAATGTTCATTATGTATAATGTGCTTTATACACAACATAAACTATACTCATGTTTATATTTGAATTTCTTAACCGATGTATAGTATGGACTTCAAAATACTAACTCTATGGATCAATTATGTCGAATAATAACATAGACATGCTCAAATTTGATAGAATATGGGTGTTTGATGGACCAATGACCATTCCTTACGTGAACTGCAAATATCATGATCCCATCCAAATATTTGGATACAATTTATATTTTTAATCAATGTGTACATCAATCTTTTACGTGTAGATTCATTCTCCATAGGCCCCTCCTCACACACGCGCTAACTTTCTCTCTCACACTACGCGCACACGGTGTATATCCATCGACGGTCTCTCATACATGCTCACACACTCTCTCCCGGGGTGTCTTTATCGCACACATGCTCTCTATATCACCCTCGCTCTCTCTCACAATCATTTACGACTGTTTACACAAACCTTTCTCACAAGCACTCTTCCTCTCACACGCATACGCACGCACGATACCCATCAATCCTTTCTCTATACATAGACCTGCTTATGTGTCTCCTGCACACACATTATCTTTAGGCCTATCTCGCATGCATTGTCTCCACCTCTCTTCCTAGTTAACGAATATGATTCTAATAGAGCATTCAGAAGGATGCCCCTTACAGTTAGGTTGGATGAATTGTAATATCGGAGACAATGGTTTACCTTAGTTCGGGCCTTTGTTGCGATCCACAAAATACCGTACTCCCGATCATGTATATTTGTGAGTATGGTGTGTAGAAAGTACACTACGTGGATACCAATGGATTTTGTGTATACTATCTAAGAACTAGGCCCCGGTCTTGTACATAGCTAGGACCTAGGGTTACAAATCCTAGCCGGCTTTGTTAGTGGACACATAGTCCTTCACGACTCTGGTATCTTTGTCTTGTACGACTAGTCCTCCAGGTGGGTCTCCTTGAAATGTGTCACATGACGACCAATGTGGCGCAGGACAGAACCAATCCAGGGGCCTCACCTCGGCTCACAAAACCTCGCACGGTGACACACCCTCTACCCCTAGGTCTCGGTATCTTCTCACACCCGCACATACCAACACACACACACCCACACTGCACAAACTATTTCTCCCCATGCCTCTATCCCCTTCTCCCTTGCACGGACACACTCAAGGGCATCTCTCACCGAGACATCCTATTCATCTCTCTCTCTCTAGATCACTCTCATTTATCATGCTATATCTCTCTCATCGCTCCCCTCGCCGGCCCCTCTATCCATGCCTCTCTTGAATACATACACATACCCTCTCTAGGCCCTGCCAAATACGTCAACTACACATTCACACATGTTACATCTTATCATGTGCCCCATTGATCTAAAAAGCCCTCTCTTCACTTTTACTTCGCATACAACATTCCTTTTAAATAAAAACTACACAAAGTGTGGCCAAAAATTTATTTTAGAAAATCATATATACAACATTACAAAGTTATATGGAGTATGAAAGTTAATTTGCATGGTGCACCCAATGATATTTATCCGCATTGTGAATTTTTATATTTTTATACTATATATAAAGTTAGTCATAATAAAGAGAAACAAAGAGCATCTCTCTCTCTCCATCGCACCCCCTCTACACCCCTTTCACATACGCACACAAACTATCTATAGGCCCTCTAAAAGCACGCCCCTAGCACATTCACACATGTTTCATATTTCTCTCGCGAGATATGCACCGACGATCACTGTATTTAAAGCAAAAGCACGATACGTTCATTGGACTTCAGAATCCACTCATTACGGTCACCATTTATGTCTTGTGGTTATTATATAGTCATGGGCTCACTGTACAACTCTGTATTTGTTGAAGTCATGACTAGTTGACTAGTTAAACGCTCCACGTGGAGCATCTAGCGTTGCATCATCAGCACACATTATCTCACTACCATAGGACCCACCCATCAATGGGTATAATAACGAAAACAAATGATAAAAAATATTGGACGGTGGGTATTCGAAGTCGTGATCACGGGCACATCGAACAAGGTGGCCTTGTATTGGTATGATGAACCGTCTCTTTCAATACACATGAGCTAGTGTGATGATTATACACACACGCACGCATGCACATGAACTGCATGCATGCAACACTCACATGCACACACACATGCACGCAACACTCACACGCACACACGCACTCATGCATGCACACACCACATGACCAACACACGCTCACACTCAAGTGCCCAACCTACACGTGCACACATCAGGCCCTGGCACACATATACAAAACCAGGCGGTTCCCGCGCACGGGTTCGAGTCTTGTCGCGCCTGCGTAAATTTGTGTTCATCTTACATTTTTCCTTTGCGAACTAACAGGTGGGACCCACAAGGAACGTGGCCAATTTAACTAGTCAACATAGTGTCATGCTGACTATTTGATCGATCAACAGAGTGCAATCCGATGCTGAACGGTGAGCAAGTGACCGTATAGTCACCGCAAAAAGTATATAGTGACCATGTAATGAGCGTATTCTAAAGTCCGGTGACCGTATTAGGCTTCTCGCTTCAAATACACTGACCGCCAGTGTATTTATCTCTTCTCTTGCTCTCTCCCTAGAGCCGAGTAGGCCAACCTCCCACTGCCTAAATTGGCGCACGCCACCCCATTATTGTTGTACTAGTTTCATAAGAGCGAACAAGCATTCACATCTACGGTGCAAACTCTAGATATGAGTTACAAATGCTATGAAGACGAATACAAATATTTGAATCCACTTTATGCCCAATTTCTCTCTGCAGGTCCTCCAAAAATACATCTCTACACGTTCTCGCATGTTACATCTAACAACTATGCAATACAACGCTACTACACTCTAAAACAATAAATCAGATGTGTTTTTAGTTTTACTAGATCTCATATTGTTATTTCAATTATTCAATTTGCATACATTAAAATTGCATTGAAATGTATGGCTAGTATAATCTAGTGATATGAAAGGTCCGACTACACACACATACATGCACACACAAAAAAGGGCCCATTACACATTCAAGCACTTCACATCTTTCTCTCGCTCTGTGTGTCAAACCGACTATGACAAACTACCCTGCCTACCACGAGAGAAAAATCCCGCCCTCGCCTGTTTAATCAGCTTTGTATCGATGGATCGTGTGAAACAGCAAAACTACAGTACAAGTAACAGTTCACTGGGCCGCCGTGTCATGTACTCCTCCATCGTAAGAGTGGAGCGCTCGCTTTCATAAATGTTCTAGTCCCTTTCGCCGACATGTGGGACATCAAGCAACCGGGTCCATGTGTCGTGCACCAAATAATAGTGCAAAGTAGTAGGGGGGGACGCACCCCGGTCTTGGTGCTGTAGTTGTAATGAGAAATGAGGTGTCAAATCACAAAGCTGCACCTTTCCCGCAGTTAAGTTAGAGGGATGAAGTGATGCTCAAAAAAAGTTGGAGGGACGAAGCTACCATCATTTCACTCTTTGTTGCATCTGCTTCTCCCTCATCTTCTTCAAGTTAACCACGTGTTGCTTCTGCCGTTGTTTTGCCTCATGTGGGACACTGATTGGCTTGGTACATCACTGACACGTGGGACCACATGTCAGCAAACCACAAGGCCAACCTCCCCTAAAAAAACCTCTCATGAATTCCGCGCGACAAAATCACCTTCTTTTTACTAATCTTGATATATTTTTTAGATCAATATAATCGAGATTTGTATAGATAGCACCAAGGAGCAAAACCAAGTGGTACGCTTAAGGGCATCCACAATGTGTAGACAAATGGTAAAATAGCTTTTGGCATCGATGGGAACCATTGTGGAGGGTGCTGTCAAAGCTAAAAAAGAGGGAACCGAAGCTCCCTGGTGCGCCGATGCCAAATTGATTGAAGGAATAGAAAAATGCAACCTCTCTCCTCTTTCTCCCGTGCTTGGACGCATGCATAGAGCACATAGTCTACTTGTAACGCCCTCGATGCGGCTATAGCTCCCACGTGTCGAGGCACGACTTAGAGACATAACCGCATTGAAAGCAATGTCGCAAATTAGGCAATCATCACAACATCCCATGTAATATAGATAATAAAAGGGGAGATACATAGTTGGCTTACACTCGCCACGTCAATCAAAGTACATAAATAGCATTACAACATTCAAACACTCATGGCCCGACTACGGCGCCAAAATAAAAGATAACCCAACATGCGACACGGTCCCGATCACCCCAACTGGGCACCACTACTGATCATCAGGGAAAGACATGTAGTATCATTGAGAGTCCTCGTCGAACTCCCACTTGAGCTCGAGCGCGTCACCTGGAGCGGAATCATCAGGCCTTGCATCTGGTTTAATAGTAATCTGTGAGCCACAGGGACTCAGCAATCTCGCACCCTCGTGATCAAGACTATTTAAGCTTATAGGTAAGGCAAGGTAATATATGTGGAGCTGCAGCAAGCGACTAGCATATATAGTGGCTATCCTGTTCGCAAAAGAGAGCGAGAAGAGGAGGCAAAGCGCGAACGAGTAACTAGAGGACAACCTGCGGCAAGCATTACTCCAACACCGTGTTCACTTCCCGGACTCCGCCGAGAAGAGACCATCAGGGTAACTCACACTGTTGATTCATTTTAATTAAATTAAGGTTCAAGTTATTTACAATCGGACATTAACAAATTCCCATCTGCCCATAACCGCGGGCACGGCTTTCGAAAGTTCAAATCCCTGCAGGGGAGTCCCAACTTAGCCCATGACAAGCTCTCACGGTCAACGAAGGAATAGACCTCCTCCCGAGACATTCCGATCAGACTCGGTATCCCGGTTCTTCAAGACACTTCGACAGGTTAAAACAAATCCAGCAACACCACCCAGATGTGCCGACAAATCCTGATAGGAGCTGCACATATCTCGTTCTCAGGGCACACCGGATGAGCAAGACGTCGGGTAGGCCATCCCAGAGTTGCCCCTGGTAGCCCCGGACATCGCTCGGTTGGACCAACACTCAGAGGAGCACTGGCCCGGGGGGGTTTAAATAAGATGACCCTCGGGCTCCGGAAACCCAAGGGAAAAGAGGCTAGGTGGGAAATGGTAAAACCAAGGTTGGGCATTGCTGGAAAAGCTTTAATCAAGGCGAACTATCAAGGGGTTCCCATTATAACCCAACCGCGTAAGGAACGCAAAATCCGGGAACATAACACCGATATGACGGAAAACTAGGGCGGCAAGAGTGGAACAAAACACTAGGCGAGAGGCCGAGCCTTCCACCCTTTACCAAGTATATAGATGCATTAAGATAACATGGCAATATAATGATATCCCAACAAGTAAATAATGTTCCAACAAGGGACGGCCTCCAATCTTCACCTGCAACTAGCAACGCTATAAGAGGGGCTGAGCAAAGCGGTAACATAGCCAATCAACGGTTTTCTAGGACATGGTGGGTTAGAGGTACGGCATGGCAATTTGAGAGGCATGATAAGCAATTGGTAGGCATCATAGCATAGGCATAGCAAAAGAGCGAGCATCTAGCAAAGCAAAGATAGTAGTGATTTCGAGGGTATGATCATCTTGCCTGCAAACTTGTCAGAGTTGACTGGATCCTCGAAAGAAAACTCAACGGGCTCCTCGTTAGTGAACTCGTCTCCCGTATCTACCCAAACAAGACAAACAAGCAACAAGGACACAATCAACCACATGCAAGGCTCAAACAATATGATGCAAGGATGATATGCTATGCGGGATGCATATGCAAGATTTGATAAGGAATGCATGAACCTGGCCTCAACTTGGAAATCCAAGTGTGCCACTGGAAAGATGAGATGAAATCGCTTGAAAATGATATAAAGAACGCCGGAATCGGAGTTACGGTTTGGAAATGGCAAGCAATTCTAATATGACCACGTTCTGCGATTTACAGCAAGTAGCCATCTAAATGCAATAAGATGAACATGCTACAGCACCCAAATATGACAACAAAATACATGGCAGGAATCCATGCATGATGCTTAACAAAAGTTTAGCACTGAGCTACGGCCAATTCATCCATTAACAGGTTCAAACAAGCATGGCAAAAATGCATATGGTAAACAGATCTCAAACTTAGTGAAATTAACACTTGTCTGGAATCTCAGATCAGATAGCACACTTTGGAGCATGAAAACAATATGCTACAGGACCTGAACATGGCAAAGTAAAGCATGGCATGGAGTTACTCAAAGAGCTTAACAAAAGTCCCTTAGTGACCTTGAGCCAAAAGGGATCAGAAAATACATTTGCAAGCATGTGAACATGGCAAAAACATAATCAGATCACAGACTTAGTGAAAACTGGAGCATGCTGAAACAGATATCAAGTAGGCATGTTTACGAGCTCGATGCACTCACTACAGAGCAAGTCATGACAATCTAAGCATACACCCATCAATAATACACAAAATACAAGCTAGACATGGCAAGAACAATATCATAGCATGCACGGATCAACTACAACATCATCGGCAAAATCGCTAACAAGTAGACAATCTGCCCAGATTCACGAAATGACAAAAGTAAAGCTCGATTGACTCAAGCTAGGGTGCTCCATAATTGCAAACAAAGACATGGATGGATATAGCACTACAAGATCAACAAAATATCCTTACTGATCATCCTCAAAAGAGGCACGGATCACTAGGAAACAACATGAACATATGGCCATATGAGATAACCAGCTCAAGGACTTAGTGGAAATGCTAAGTGCCTGAAATCAGCATTAACAAATGCCTCACTTTGCAAGCTCGTGCTAGTCACCACACACATCACAAAAATACATGGGTTGCACCTATGTAAAGATGGCAAAACCCTTAACAAAACATATGTAGAGCTTATGGGCATATCATGCACACAATAATCATGGCAAAAATGACAAATAACTAAATGGAGCAGCAGATCTGACAATTATCTCAAATAGCACTCTTCTAACAGCATTTGGGGCATCAAGATGAACTCAAATGAAAATGATGCAATGAGATGAAATGATGTACTCTCTGAGACGAACATTTTGATATGCTAAATCTCCAAACGGAGTTACGGATGAGGAGTTACGACACGATGAACATGAGCAAATTATTTGGGTTTCGGGCAAAGAAAGTCAACCGCGAGTTTTAGATCTCAGATCTGGCACGTCTCCCGAGGTTCACCGGAATCGGAGGTGAGTTCGCCGGAGTAGCTTGAGGATGCCGGGACGGAGTGGACGTCGAGGATGAGGAAGGAAGAAGACCGGGCGGTGGTGGCGATGGCGGTGGCCGGCGTTGGCGGGGTTTGGCCGCGGCGGAACACCGGCGGGGACCTCCGGCCGGACCTCGTGCCGGCGAGGTGGTGTGGCGCCGGCGAATGACGGATGCGGCGGCCGGAGCCGAGGAGGAAAGCGGCGCGGCGTGGGGGCTTCGGGGCCTGGTCGGTCGGAGGAGAGGGCCGGCCCCGGGCCTCGCGGGCCGGCGGCTAGGAGGCGGCGATGTGGGGCGCCCGCGCCACGTGGCGCACCCCGGTTGGCTGCGGGCGGCGGTGGCGATGTGTCCGAATTAGGCGGCGGACATGTCTGTCAGCGGTGGGGCGATTTTAGGGTTTCGGGGGAGAAGGCGATCCAGATTTCGGGGGGTTCTATTTATAGGCATAGAGGGAGCTAGGAGAGTCCAAATGAGGTGCGATTTTCGGCCACGCGATCGTGATCAAACGCTCTAGATGATGGAGAGGGTTTTGGTGGGTTTTGGGCCAACTTGGAGGGGTGTTGGGCTGCAACACACATGAGGCCTTTTTGGTCCCTCGGTTAACCGTTGGAGCATCAAACGAAGTCCAAATGGTACGAAACTTGACAGGCGGTCTACCGGTAGTAAACCAAGGCCGCTTGGCAAGTCTCGGTCCAATCCGGAAATGTTTAATCCCCACACACGAAAGAAAGGTAGAAATGACCACCGGAGGAGAACGGAGCGCTGGAATGCAAAACGGACAACGGGGAAAATGCTTGAATGCATGAGATGAACACGTATGCAAATGCAATGCACATGATGACATGATATGGGATGCATGACAATGATAACAACACACGGAGACAAAAACCCGAACCCGAGAAAATAAAATAACTTAACGCCGGAAACGGCAAGAGTTGGAGTACATATTAGGAAAATCATATCCGGGGTGTTACACTACTCCCTTGTTACTTCTGTCACAAATCACAAAGTAGTGAGGCATCAAATCACAAAGCACATACGAAGCAACCACCATTTCACTCTTCGCTGACTCCGCTTCTCCATCATCTTCTTTAAGAAACCACCTTTACGTAGTAAGCTGGATAGACGGCGCTATTGTGCTACATTTAGGCCTCCTTTGGTTCAATGGACTGACTGGATGCAAAGAAGGCAGTTGACTCAGCTTGCAGGTGATACATCTCCGTCGTATCTATAATTTTTGATTGTTCCATGCCAATATTATTCAACTTTCATATACTTTTGGCAACTTTTTATACTATTTTTGGGACTAACATATTGATCTAGTACCTAGTGCCAATTCCTGTTTGTTGCATGTCTTTTGTTTCACAGAATATCCATATCAAACGGAGTCCAAACGGAATAAAAACTGACGAAGATTTTTTTTGGAATATATATGATTTTTGGGAAGAAGAATCCACGCGAGGCGATGCTCGAGGGGCCCACGAGGTAGGGGGACGCGCCCTGGGGAGGCAGGCGCGCCCCTGACCCTCGTGGCCACCCTGTAAGGCAGTTGATGCCCTTCTTTCGCCGCAGGAAAGCTAATTTCCGGATAGAGATCGTGTCAAAATTTCAGCCCAATCGGAGTTACGGATCTCCGGGAATATAAGAAACGGTGAAAGGGAAGAATTGGGGAACGCAGAAACAGAGAGACAGATCCAATCTCGGAGGGGCTCTCGCCCCTCCCATGCCATGGAGGCTAAGGACTAGAGGGCAAACCCTTCTCGCATCTAGGGAGGAGGTTAAGGAAGAAGAAGACGAAGGGGCCCCCTCTCCCCTTCTCTTCCGGTGGCGCCGGAACGTTGCCGTGGCCATCATCATCATCACCACGATCTACACCAACACCTCCGCCATCTTCACCAACATCTCCATCACCTTCCCCCCTCTATCTACAGCGGTCCACTCTCCCGCAACCCGCTGTACCCTCTACTTGAACATGGTGCTTTATGCTTCATATTATTATCCAATGATGTGTTGCCATCCTATGATGTCTGAGCAGATTTTCGTTGTCCTATCGGTGGTTGATGAATTGCTACGGTTGATTTAATTTGCTTGTGGTTATGTTGCTGTCCTTTGGTGCCCATCATATGATTGCGCGCGTGGATCACACCCTAGGGTTAGTTGTATGTTGATAGGACTATGTATTGGAGGGCAAGAGTGACAGAAGCTTCAACCTAGCATAGAAATTGATGCATACGGGATTGAAGGGGGACCAATATACCTTAATGCTATGGTTGGGTTTTACCTTAATGAACATTAGTAGTTGCGGATGCTTGCTAATAGTTCCAATCATAAGTGCATAGAATTCCAAGTCAGGGATGACATGCTAGCAGTGGCCTCTCCCACATAATACTTGCTATCGGTCTAGTAAAGTAGTCAATTGCTTAGGGGAAATTTCGCAACTCCTACCACCACTTTTCCACAGTTGCTATATTTACTTTATTGTTTCTTTATCTAAACAGCCCCTACCTTTTATTTACTTGCTCTTTATTATCTTGCAAACCTATCCAACAACACCTACAAAGTACTTCTAGTTCCATACTTGTTCTAGGTAAAGCGAATGTCAAGCGTGCGTAGAGTTGTATCGGTGGTCGATAGAACTTGAGGGAATATTTGTTCTACCTTTAGCTCCTCGTTGGGTTCGACACTCTTACTTATCGAAAATTGTTGCGATCCCCTATACTTGTGGGTTATCAAGACCTTTTTCTGGCGCCGTTGCCGGGGAGCAATAGCGTGGGGTGAATATTCTCGTGTGTGCTTGTTTGCTTTATCACTAAGTAATTTTTATTTGATGTTCTTAGTTGTTCTTTATCTTTAGTTATGGATATGGAACACGAAATACCAAAAAAATTATGTGTACTTGCTACTCATGGAGATGGGGAACCTCCTAAAACCCTCGATGTTGGTTATGTGAAAAATATTATGTACTACTTTAATAATCCCGAGAAAACCCCATTCAATTATGTAATGTGAGTAACTTTGGATCAACGTGAATACTTTAGGGATTACCGCTTGACACAAAAGGGAAACTATTATGGGATCAAATTCATATATTGAATTGGTATGCTAGGCAACTATGCTTGAGATATGATTATACTTGTTGCTCTAAGATGAAGGCTCCACACGTTCCCTTTTTATGTGAATTTAATGATAATAAAACCTTAGCTTCTTATGCTAGAGGCATATATGATTACTATGATGTGGAACAAATAGAAGAATTTGTTGCTTTTATGGGTGTTTATGAAATTGAATCTATGTTTAAAGAGTTTGAAGATTTTGATGATTCGGTTTATAGACCTAAAAATTTAGCTATCCTTAAATATTGCTATGAGAATTATGAATACAATTACGATATTAATGAACTTATTGAGAAAGTCTCCGCTGTCCAAGAAGAGACTAATATTTTGCAGGAGTCTATGGAAGAAGAAATTGATGAAACTGTGAGCTCATTGGATGAGAAAGATGAGGAGAAGAGCGAAGAACAAAAGGAGGAAGAGCGGATCGATCACCCGTGCCCACCTTCTAATGAGAGTAACTCTTCAACTCATACATTGTTTAATTTCCCTTCGTGCTTACCGAAGGATGAATGCTATGATAATTGCTATGATCCCATCAATTCTTTTGAAATATCCCTTTTTATTGATGCTTGCTATGCTTGTGGCCAAGATGCCAATATGAATTATGCTTATGGAGATGAACTTGCTATAGTTCCTTATGTTAAACATGAAATTGTTGCTACTGCACCCACACATGATAGTCCTATTATCTTTTTGAATTCTCCAAACTACACTATATCGGAGAAGTTTGCCCTTATTAAGGATTACATTGATGGGTTGTGTTTTACTATTACACATGATGATTTTGATGAATATAATATGCATGTGCTTGCTGCTCCTACTTGCAATTATTATGAGAGACGAACTATATCTCCACCTCTCTATGTTTCCAATACGATAAAATTGCAAGAAACTGTTTATACTATGCATTGGCCTTTACTATGTGTGCATGAATTATTCTTTTATGATATGCCGATGCATAGGAAGAGAGTTAGACTTTGTCATTACATGATATATGTTACCTTGTGCTCACTACTAAATTACAAATCATTGTTAATTAAAATTGGCTTTGATATACCTTGGGATCCGGGTGGATTCATTACTTGAGCACTATATGCCTAGCTTAATGGCTTTAAAGAAAGCGCTGCCAGGGAGACAACCCGGAAGTTTTAGAGAGTCATTTATTTCTGTTGTGTTCTTTTATAAAGTTTAGAAATAAAAATAATGTGCCAAGGTTTGCCTTTAGGATGTTTACATTTGCTTGATGGTTTGTACGGTGTAGGACAGAAACTTTGGCTGTAGTGCGCGATTTTACATCTTTATCTGGAACGTCAAATGGTTCTGATTCTTCTTGCACTGTCTTCCTATACAATTTTTTTATTTTTTCTAATTTTTTTAGAATTGTTCAAGCATCATAAGTATGGTGAATGTTCAGATTATCACAGACTGTTCTGTTTTAGACAGATTCTGTTTTTGATGCATAGTTTGCTTGTTTTGATGAAACTATCGATTTATATCAGTGGATTAAGCCATGAAAAAGTTATATTACAGTATACACAATGCAAAAACAAAATATGAATTGGTTTGCAACAATACTTAGAGTAGTAATTTGCTTTATTATACTAACGGATCTTACCGAGTTTTCTGTTGAAATTTTGTGTGGATGAAGTGTTCGATGATCGAGAAGGTCTCGATGTGAGAAGAAGGAAGAGAGGCAAGAGCTCAAGCTTGGGGATTCCCGAGGCACCCCAAGTAAATATTCAAGGAGACTCAAGCGTCTAAGCTTGGGGATGCTGGGAAGGCATCCCCTCTTTCTTCAACAAGTATCGGTATGTTTTCGGATTCGTTTCGTTCATGCGATATGTGCAATCTTGGAGCGTCTTTTGCATTTAGTTTTCATTTTTCTTTTATGCACCATGCTGGTATGAGATAGTCCTTGGTTGATTTATAGAATTCTCATTGCACTTCACTTATATCTTTTGAGTATGGCTTTATAGAATGCTTCATGTACTTCACTTATATCATTTGAAGTTTGGATTGCCTGTTTCTCTTTCCATAGACAACCGCCATTTGTAGAATGCTCTTTTGCTTCACTTATATTTGTTAGAGCGTGGGCACATCTTTCGTAGAAAGAATTAAACTCTCTTGCTTCACGTATATCTATTTAGAGAGATGACAGGAATTGGTCATTCACATGGTTAGTCATAAAATCCTACATAAAACTTGTAGATCACTGAATATGATATGTTTGATTCCTTGCAATAGTTTTGCGATATAAAGATGGTGATGTTAGAGCCATGCTAGTGGGTAGTTGTGGATTGTATAAATACTTGTGTTGAGGTTTGTGATTCCCGTAGCATGCACGTATGGTGAACCGTTATGTAACGAAGTCGGAGCATGATTTATTTATTGATTGTCTTCCTTATGAGTGGCGGTCGGGGACGAGCGATGGTCTTTTCCTACCAATCTATCCCCCTAGGAGCATGCGCGTAGTACTTTGTTTCGATGACTAATAGATTTTTGCAATAAGTATGTGAGTTCTTTATGACTAATGTTGAGTCCATGGATTATACGCACTCCCACCCTTCCACCATTGCTAGCCTCTCTAGTATCGTGCAACTTTTGCCGGTACCATAAACCCACCATATATCTTCCTCAAAACAGCCGCCATACCTACCTATCATGGCATTTCCATAGCCATTCTGAGATATATTGCCATGCAACTTCCATCATCATCATATACATGACTTGAGCATTCATTGTCATATTGCTTTGCATGATCGTAAGATAGCTAGCATGATGTTTTCATGGCTTGTCCGTTTTTTGATGTCATTGCTACACTAGATCATTGCACATCCCGGTACACCGTCGGAGGGATTCATATTGAGTCATATCTTTGTTCTAGTATCGAGTTGTAATATTGAGTTGTAAGTAAATAAAAGTGTGATGATCATCATTATTAGAGCATTGCCCCAGTGAGGAAAGGATGATGGAGAATATGATTCCCCCATAAGTCGGGATGAGACTCCGGACTTTACAAAAAAATAAAAGAGGCCAAAGAAGCCCAAATAAAAAAGAGAGGCCATAGAAGCCCACCAAAAAAATAATAAAAATAAAAAAATAAAAAATGAGAGAAAAAGAGAGAAGGGGCAGTGCTACTATATTTTTTCCACACTTGTGCTTCAAAGTAGCACCATGTTCTTCATATAGAGAGTCTCTTGAGTTATCACTTTCTTATACTAGTGGGAATTTTCATTATAGAACTTGGCTTGTATATTCCGATGATGGGCTTCCTCAAATGCCCGAGATCTTCATGAGCAAGTAAGTTGGATGCACACCCACTTAGTTTCAGTTAGAGCTTTCATACACTTATAGCTCTAGTGCATCCGTTGCATGGCAATCCCTACTCACTCACATTGATATCTATTGATGGGCATCTCCATAGCCCGTTGATACTCCTAGTTGATGTGAGACTATCTTCTCCTTTTTGTCTTCTCCACAACCACCATTCTATTCCACCTATAGTGCTATGTCCATGGCTCACGCTCATGTATTGCGTGAAAGTTGAAAAGGTTTGAGAATGTCAAAAGTATGAAACAATTGGTTGGCTTGTCATCGGGGTTGTGCATGATGTGAGTATTTTGTGTGGTGAAGATGGAGCATAGCCAGACTATATGATTTTGTAGGGATAACTTTCTTTGGCCTTGTTATTTTGAAAAGACATGATTGCTTTATTAGTGGGCTTGAAGTATTATTGTTTTTATGTCAAATGATAGACTATTGCTTTGCATCACTCGTATCTTAATATTCATGCCATGATTAGATATGTGATCAAGATTATGCTAGGTAGCATTCCACATCAAAAATTATCTTTTTTAACATTACCTACTCAAGGACAAGTAGGAATTAAGCTTGGGGATGCTGATACGTCTCCGTCGTATCTATAATTTTTGATTGTTCCATGACAATATTATTCAACTTTCATATACTTTTGGCAACTTTTTATACTATTTTTGGGACTAACATATTGATCCAGTGCCCAGTGCCAGTTCCTGTTATTTGCATGTTTTTTGTTTCGCAGAATATCCATATCAAACGGAGTCCAAACGGAATAAAACTTGATGGAGATTTTTTTGGAATATATATGATTTTTGGGAAGGCAGGCGCGCCCCTGACCCTCGTGGCCACCCCGTAAGGCGGTTGATGCCCTTATTTCGCCGCAAGAAAGCTAATTTCCAGATAGAGATCGTGTCAAAATTTCATCCCAATCGGAGTTACGGATCTTCGGGAATATAAGAAACGGTGAAAGGGAAGAATCGGGGAACACAGAAACAGAGAGAGATAGAGAGATAGATCCAATCTCGGAGGGGCTCACGCCCCTCCCATGCCATGGAGGCCAAGGACCAGAGGGGAAACCCTTCTCCCATCTAGGGAGGAGGTTAAGGAAGAAGAAGACGAAGGGGCCCCCTCTCCCCTTCTCTTCCGGTGGCGCCGGAACACTGCCGTGGCCATCATCATCATCACTACGATCTACATCAACACCTCCTCCATCTTCACCAACATCTCCATCACCTTCCCCCCTCTATCTATAGCGGTCCACTCTCCCGCAACCCGATGTACCCTCTACTTGAACATGGTGCTTTATGCTTCATATTATTATCCAATGATGTGTTGCCATCCTATGATGTCTGAGTAGATTTTCGTTGTCCTATCGGTGGTTGATGAATTTCTATGATTGATTTAATTTGCTTGTGGTTATGTTGCTGTCCTTTGGTTCCCATCATATGATTGCACGCGTGGATCACACCCTAGGGTTAGTTGTATGTTGATAGGACTATGTATTGGAGGGCAAGAGTGACAGAAGCTTCAACCTAGCATAGAAATTGATGCATACGGGATTGAAGGGGGACCAATATACCTTAATGCTATGGTTGGGTTTTACCTTAATGAACATTAGTAGTTGCGGATGCTTGCTAATAGTTCCAATCATAAGTGCATAGAATTCCAAGTCAGGGATGACATGCTAGCAGTGGCCTCTCCCACATAATACTTGCTATCGGTCTAGTAAAGTAGTCAATTGCTTAGGGGCAATTTCGCAACTCCTACCACCACTTTTCCACACTCGTATATTTACTTTATTGTTTCTTTATCTAAACAACCCCTACCTTTTATTTACTTTCTCTTTATTATCTTGCAAACCTATCCAACAACACCTACAAAGTACTTCTAGTTCCATACTTGTTCTAGGTAAAGCGAACGTCAAGCGTGCGTAGAGTTGTATCGGTGGTCGATAGAACTTGAGGGAACATTTGTTCTACCTTTAGCTCCTCGTTGGGTTCGACACTCTTACTTATCGAAAACTGTTGCGATCCCCTATACTTGTGGGTTATCAGCAGGCAACACTTGTGAACGACATACCATCATCTGCCTCAATGGTGTGCTCCGTAGAACGCACTTCGCCAAAGCCATAGCGATCGAGATATCATCGACGTCATTGTAATGGGGAAGGAAGTCAAATAGTTACTCCCTCCATTTTTTGTATACAAGGCCACTATCAAAATTACAATTTGCAGCTATATAAGGCCAGTAACACTAATCGAGTCAAAATTGATGGGGTTTGCCTCGTACTACTAACAACCAACGACATTAATATCCCTAGCATGCATGTGGAAGTGAGAAGGTTGGTTTGTATGCGCTGCATTAATCAACCAATGGGCACTGAGAGGGTTGGCTTGTTGGGCGTTGAAGAAAAAAGACACATTAGTTGACATGTCAAACAAGGAGGAAAGCTAGCTTTTAACATTGGGTTAAACCAACTTTAATGCTTACCCTGGTATATGTAATATAAGTTTGTCGCCTTGTATACAAGAATTTGGGGATATATGATTAACACGATGATTGCGGCCAGAGGGGCGAAAAGGACACCTTTTTACGGGATTTAGTAGAAAATTTAGCATTATAACCGGGAATTCCATCGATGTGTTGCGCGATGTCAAAGAACCACCAAATGTTATCTTCACAATTTTATTGTTCAGGGGGTTATCTTCACAAGGTTAAAACGAGGAAAAGGAACACTCACAGAATACCTGTCGCGTTCGGATTAGACCAGCGCATGTTTGATCTGCTCCGCCACTCAACACAAATCGGCTTCACATTTCATTGGCATGCGGGGACGCATGTCAGCAATCCGATCATGGGCCAAACTATCCCAGCCCATCGTCGCATTTATAATTAGGATTTGCATCGATCGATCCCGGGAAGGAAAACCCGCCCTTCTTTTTAACACAGTACAGTACGTACTGAAATCGAAGTCGCTCACCTTCGTAACCCAAATGTTATGATTTACAAGTTCAAAATGAAAAGGATGTAAACTTATGCACGCCTATCACGGTCGCACTGCACCCTCACACAGTCGGTCCACCACGCCGCAAACCCAAGTGAATGCGCGTCGGCTTGCCTTTTTCACCGGCACGTGGTACCACATGTGATCAAACCAAACTCAGCCATCCAACTGCTGACACCTAATTTTCATTCATACAGTATGTTTATGAGGCTTCTATATTTTTTCACATTACCTAAATGACAGTCGATTGAATTTCAAATTAGTGTCAGTCAATTTTTAAGAGTTTGCCGAAGGGAAGGAAGGGGCTCATCGAGGGCTACCCCATTATCTATCTTAGAGTTTCGGGTGGTGGCGGTGGTGGCCGGCGGTTGTCGGGGGCGGTGGTCAGGCCTT
>NC_041388.1:294506226-294516473 GCF_002162155.2 Triticum dicoccoides
GGGGGGCTAGAGGGATGGCCGGGGCAGCGGTGGCGGGTGGTTTAGACGAGGGAGGGGCGACGAGGCAGTGGCGGTAGCGCCACCTGCCACGGGGGGCCGGGGTGCGGTAGTTCCGCCGACGGCCCGTGTGGTGGCCTGTTGGGGAAGAAGAAGATGTGAGGAATGTTGGTGCAATGATAGGCCCCTTATGTTTTGTAGTTTGTTGACATAAACAGTTTGGGACTTATGTGTTTGCTAGTGCACACATAGTAAGAGGTCCCTGAGATCATGAGGAGTTTGATGTAAATGTCGAAGGTAATCTCCCAGCGTTGCAGTCTTCTTCTTCTTCTTCTTCTTCTTCTTCTTCTGCTTCTTCTTCTTCTTCTTCTCTTTATTGAGTCATAGGACCACCATACTATTAAGAGGGGTGTAGTGTTTGAAACTTTGATTATGTGATGCTAAACCCAAATCCTATGAAAGTTGCGAGAGAAATCCCTTTGTGTTATGAGCAAATACTTGCCAGCAAGAGACTGTGATATTCTTCGCTGCGAGAGATTTGTCTCAGACCGAGGAGTTAGCACTACTTGTTCCTTAAGTAATGTTACCATTGCTCCAAAATCCGACCATTGTGTCACAGCCCTAGAATATCTGAGTGTATTAGTTGCATCACTGAGCATGCATCATGTTTAATTCAAGAAATTGAATTGAGGAATATTCTAAGCCTCAGAAATTATTTTAAAAGAGGGGCAAGAGCCCTTTAAATCGCATTCATTAAATCCAAAGTACCTTAAAAATAGTCCTGAGAATTTTGGCAGAAACTATATATCAAACCAAAAATTATGAACATTTTGAAGAACTATTTTGGGCACTGAATTTAAATCAATATGGTACTTGAATTTGGGTTTATATTCATATTAAATAGGATATAAATTCAAAAACCCCTGGACTTAGCTTATGTGCTTTTGGATAACTCCACTATGCAACATAGAAATATCCAGGGGAATTTTGTCACTGGTTTTGGATTTGTTCTATTTGAAAAGAGTGGCAAAAGAGATTAAGTAAAAGAAAAACAGAAGGAAAATAATACAGAACACAAACTTACATGTAGCTTACCTAGCCTGGCACTGTTGGCCCAGCCCACCAGCGCCACCGTCCTCAATCTCCTGCCAGGAGGACGTCGAGTGCGTGTTTGCTGCGCGCTAGCACACACACGGCCACCTCCTTCTTCCCGCCGCTGCCCCGGAGCGGCAAAGGGCGCCAACGCGACACCCTCGACCCCTTGCACCTTTCCCCTCTCTCGCAGGACCCCTCCCCCTCCTCTGCTCTTCCTTGTAGCACCATGCAGCGCGCCTGTCGCCGCCGCTCATCGTTGCCGTAGCAACAGCCACCTGCTCGACCCGCCAACGTGTCCACGACCTTTGCCTCATGCCATCGCCCTCTTCATCGATGCAAGCGATGCTGAACACCCCTGGGGCCGTCACCATCATCGTCTTCTACCTCAGTTGACTGAGATCGCAGTTGCCCATACGTCACCGTCAGGCCACCCCCGAGCTCGCCATCCCCTTCATTCGAACCGCCGTGAGCCCCTCTTTCTCCCCCTATCCCCACACTCACGCGCGTGCTCTAGCTTCGACCCCCACCGTGCCCGCAAGCTCCATGCCGCCGACGATGTCACCGCCGTCGCTGCAGCCACTAGGGCTCAAAACTGAGTGTGGCACTGTGCTCCGCACCCTCCCAAGACCCGAAAACCACCACCTGTTCGTCCTACGGAGCATGCCAGAACCATGGCCGCCGCAAACCTCGTCGTCGGCGTCGATACCGGCAATCCCTGCGTCCAACCTCACTGCCGCTAGATGCGGGTGAGCAAGGGCTATTCTGTGGTGCCCTCAGCATGCCAAACCACCGCCCATAGCGTGTTCCTGAGAGTCGCCGTCGCATTTGTGTGCTCGCCGGCGTTCAACTCCGGCGTGCTGACGTGGCAACATCATTAGCCGCTAACAACCCCATTAATTAACCCCTAGTGACACTGACAGCTAGGCCCCGTTGCCTAATTAACCACGGTTTAGTTCCTGTTTAGTTTTAACTAACCACAGTGACCCCATGCATCAGTTTTGACCGTGCTGACGTTGCCGTTGACCGAACCCACATGTCAGCGACCCTAACCAGCAGCGTGACACTGACCAGTGGGACCCACTATTAGGTTTGACCTGGAATAGTCCCTGTTGACTTGTTGACATGACATCGACTTCATGCTGATGCAGTAAATGTTTTTGGGATTTTGAATAAATCAGAAATGATTTATTTATTTCATAAAATATCCAAAACTTCTAAAAATCATAGAAATTCAACCGTAGCTCAGAATGAAATAATTTATATATGAAAAATCATCAGAAAAATCCAAAGAATCTGTTTATGGCATTCTCATGCATGTTTGAACAATCTAAAGTTACTGTATATGACAATTTGAACAAATGGCATTTTAAATGTCTCATGTGGAGTTTGAATTTGAGCCTTGGGTTCAAACCAACTTCATTTAAACTGGTTCTAGCTACATTAGCTCAAATCAGAGCATGTTTCCATGTCATGATCATGCATCATATTGTTGCATTGCATTGATTGTGTTCCCTCTTGTTTGTCGGTGTTATTTCCTCTTAGTGGACGTAGCTCTGACGATGAGTTCGATGACACCGATGAAGAGTTTTACTATCTTCAGAAGTGCCAGGCAGGCAACCCCCATTGAACATTCCGATAAAATCCCACTCTCTTGCTCTTGCTCTCTTTTACTGCATTAGGACAACACCGTTTCAATGTTACATGCCACAGTAGTTGAACCCCTTTCCTCTGCATGACCTGTCATTGCCATAGTAAATAGTTGAAACCCACTAGCATGAGTAGTATGCTGGAAGCCGTGCGCAGTGCTGACCCTAGGGGTGGGCTGTGATGCGGTAGGCATGTGGCCCGGTGTACCGAGTCGCCTGTTTGGTGACCCGGGAACCCTGCACACATCGTTTGGGGCCATAGTGGAAACCCCGGCCGGATCTCCTTGTGGATGGAACCCGAATAGGCGGTAAACCTAGACTAGAGACTTATGTGGTTAGTCAGGTCGTGGCCGACACCCTCGCTGGGCTTCCGCTTGAAGGTTGCCGAGAAGATGTCGTGTAAATGGTAGTAAGTGGTGAGAGTGTGTGTGAAGAAGTACACCCCTGCAGGGTTATCAAATTATTTGAATAGCCGCGTCCGCGGTAATGGACTACTTGGTTGCTTATGCAGTTCATAGACAAGTTAATGGTTACTCATAAAAGTCTCAAGACAAGTGTGAGTGCTATGGATGGCCTTCTCGTAGGGAGACGGGAGAGAATACATAGTGGTTTATTGATATGGTGAATATGTGGACTCGTGTGCGCCACCTCAAAAGAGTTACCTGCAGTCGTAGTTCATGGTAGCCACAGTCAAAGCTGGCTTGCTACAGTTAAACTGCACAACCCCCCTTTTGATACTGATGCATATTAGATAGTTCTGATGTAAGTCTTGCTAAGTACATTTGTACTCACGTTTGCTTAATTTATGTTTTGTAGAGAGACCTAAGTCTCACTAGTAGATCCGCGTGTACTTCGACGTTTAGCTTGTTACCTTAGCTACGATCTTGTACCCTTGGGAGGGTCCTGTAGATAGTCAGGCTCTAAAGCCTTCTTCCTTTTCAGATGTCTGTACCCAGACATGTTTATGCTTCTGTTGCCTGTATGCCCTGTATTTTCGGTCATGTGACCCATGAATGTAATTCTTACCATGTATCACTCTTGGGAGCCTTATGAATAATTGAATAAATACTTTGAGTCATAGAGTTTTATTGTGATGCCATGTTGTATTTGCACATATTGAGCATATTGTTTGTATGATTTTGGAATGCTTGGTATGTGTGGGATCCGGCAATCTAGTTGTTTATTCTTGGTAGCCTCTCTTATGGGGAAATGTCTCCTAGTGCTTCCAATGAGCCATGGTAGCTTGCTACTGCTCCCGAACACATGGGATGATCGGCATGTGTCCTTCTTTGCTCCTGTGTCTGTCCCTTCGGGGAAATGTCGCGCGCTGTTCCTTTAAGTCCTTGTAGCTTACTACGACTTGGGTTCATACGTTGATGACCGACACGTGGATTGCTGGGTTATGTATGCCTGTCCCTGAAAGTTAGTTCCACCTTGGGTTTGCGACTAGTCATCTTGGCCCGGTTTCTCTGTCATATGGATGCTAGCGACACTATCACATACGTGAGCCAAAAGGCGCAAACGGTCCCAGGCCAGGTAAGATGGCACCCGTGGAGATACCGTGCGTGAGGCTGCAAAGTGATATGATGTGTTACATGCTAGATTGGTGTGACTTAGGATCGGGGTCCTGACAGCTTTGGTATCAGAGCCTGACTGCTTGTAGGATTACGAAGCCAAACTGGTCGAAGTCGAGTCTAGAAATGGTTTAGCTATATAAAGGAATTGATTGTGGAAGGGAATGTAAGGCTCTTTTTACTCCTTTACCTTATTTCCTTCTGATCTGAATCACCCTCTTCTTTCCCGCGGGGATTAAGGACTAGGGTTCTCATCTTTCTATCAGGATCACGTGTTACCAATTCGTAGACTTATAGGATTGTTTGATTCAAGCCTCAGTTCAGTTCCTACTACTTCCGTGTGTTGATAGTTGATCTCGGAACCTTGATATTACAATGTTGAGTGGTTATGCCACCATTTTGCACGATGTCTCAAAATCCTTTTTGAGCATTTACAACCGTTATGCTGTCTGAGTCATCCCAGGTTTCTAAATAGTCCGATGCATTTGTAAACCCCTTCTTCCCATTCCCGATGTTCCTTTGGACCAGATTAGCCACACTAATCAGTGTGTTGAGGTACTCTATTGCTTCGACATATATGTTGAAGCTGTTAATAGGACACTAGGGTATCTTAGAGAACCACCTAGAGATTTAGTGTTTGTGTTGTATTCCTAGTGCAATGATTCTGGCCATCATTCTTGAAAGCATCTTGTGATGTTATTTAGTTAGTAGGTATTCTATTTCTGGGTTCTTGAACCCAAGATTCATTCTACTTACTTCATGTTGATAATGTTTCTTGTTCCTTTAAGATATTAGTAACCTTTGTGATAGTCCTCGAGGTCCATGGTATATCATTCCTCTAGATACCATGAACCAATGTGGCAGAAGTTCTTTTGAACCAAAAGATCACAACCAGAGTGCTCTTGATGAGTTCTCCATTCTACATTGTGAATCTTCCAGTCCTTTTCTCTTCTGCATGGGTTATCCGGGAGAAATATGTTGAGCTTTGTTCGACATACTAATCTATGCATCCCCAACTCAGAAAACCATATGTTCCTTGAGTTGTCCCTCTTTAGTGGTATTTCGGCCTTCGTCTATCAGTTGATAGTCAAGGGTAGGTGTGCATTCATGTTCATCGATGCCTTTTATTGTTGTGGTACGTCAATTCATTCTATTTTAGAATGGCTTAGGAGAAACAAACTCCAGTACCTCATCCATATCTAGGATTGGGTCAAAATAGTTGTATTCTGCAGATCATAATGCTAATCCAGCTTCTGTTCTGTTCTACCTTGGAGTATTACCATCTTTATATCAAGAATATCATGGGAATTGCACACCAGCCTATGAACTCTTGATACAGTGATACTTGTAGCCATCATTATTCATTTCTCGGTTCCTGTGTTGTTGTAACCGGAATGCCAACAAGTTAACCATGATGTGTGAAATCAACACTTCTAGCAACCCTGTTGCTTGTAGTTAATGGACGTTAATTTCATTCCTAGTGTGATGGTTATTGAATCATCATCCTAAGATTGATCGTGCTATCTTGTCCATTTTTCATGGTGCAGCCTTCGATCAATGAGTGGGATCGTGTCAACACCTCTCTCTTTTGATCATATCGTCTTTCCCTGAAAAGAAAGGTTGTTCTCGAGCTTAATAACATATGGTGGTTCATGATTCTTCAGATATCTTCTCGGAAGTATCACCAAGTTGTTCCCTGACTATTATGTTGAGCTCGTGATCAAGTTGGTTTCTTGTAAACCACCCTTTCTCCAAGAATCTGTGTTGGATACCCCTAAGCTAGTTGGTTAAGCTAAACAACAACTTGGAGAGTTGCCAGATAAAAGTTTTGGCTAACTTAGTTCGTTTCAAAGGGATATCTTTTATGTGTGTGTTGAAGAAAGATGATACCTTCATCAATTGGTCTTCGTGATGAGTTGTTGGATCTATTGTCTTGTAAATACTTTGATTTGAGTGCGGATATCGTCAAATCAAATCAGAACCAACGATGTTTGTAATGTTGTCTTACTCGTGGTTGTTTCCTCGAGCATACACCATTATATCTTTTGGGTCTGACCAATACTACCACCTTGTTCACATAGTTGTGGAATTCCATGTTCATTGGAATTTTGAAGAATTGTTGTTGAGCCCATCAACAACATTTTACCTTCTCCATGATTCATGTTGAAAATTAAAGCTAGCATTATAAACTTTGTAAGCATTATCTTCTTGTCCCATTCATGAAGTATATGTTTGGTGTAAGAAGTGACTTCCTCTAATTCATGCGCATTTGATGCAAGTTGCCGCCGTGGATTCGAGAAAGATTGTTTTTGCTTCCTTTGGAATCATCCCATGTCATTCATGCATGTGCGAAGTATTCTGTGGTTTGATAGATTAGCTACCTTCATTCCATATGTATTCCTAGCACACCAAGCCACTGATTGATTTGTTCAAGGAAAGGAAGTTCCTCGATGATGGTTCCCCACCCGAACTCAGTAGTGTTTCGTTGTAAGATTACTATGTGGTCTTGCTTGTCTAGGACAACATGTTCACGTGTGTGTAGCAGAACCAACTCATGTTTTGGAGCTTGCTGCTGTAGTTCATTTCCCAAGAATCTTGCAACGTCATCTCGTCAATTTGTGTTGCAACCTTTCCTTTTCAGAAAAGTTGTCTGAACTATTCTGTTACCAACCAGATCTGAATCTCAGACAGGTATGATGGTTGGAATTATTCCAAGATCTATGATGCAGGTTCTAGCAAGGTTGATGTTTTGGCCGACACACCTAGCTAGAAGATCTATTATTATATTATCTTGATTGAGCAATTTGACCATTTTCTCCATGAGGATTTCGTGCGACTTATTCTAGAAGTTGTTCCTTATGGATTCTTGTGCTCTGCTACCTATTGAGCTTGCGTTGGTTTTTCCCTTGAAGAGGAAAGGGTGATGAAGCAAAGGAGCATAAGTATTTCCCCTAAGTTTTGAGAACCAGGGTATCAATCCAATAGGAGACTACGCAACAAGGCACTGAATACCTGCACAAACAAACACCAACTTGCAGCTAACGACAAAGGGGTTGTCAATCCTTTCACGGTTATTCGCAGAGTGAGATCTGATAGAGATGGATAAATGGTAAAGTAATATTTTTGGTATTTTTGGTTTATGGAACGGAAAGTAAAAGATTGCAAAGTAAGGAAACGGCGATAGAAATTGGCAAGTTGACGGAAAACTAATATGATGTAAAATAGACCCGGGGCCAGAGGTTTCACTAGTGGCTTCTCTTAAGATAGAAAATATTATGGTGGGTGAACAAATTATTTCCGAGCAATTGATAGAAAAGCGCAAAGTTATGACTGTAACAACCCGACCCAAAATCGGTCAAGTCTTTGTGTAGCTGTACCATCCCAAGAATGCTGACACACATAGTACATTGATGAAAAGATTCAAAGTTCAATCACACCTGAATTTATTACATGATTCTCATATTGAGTCTTTATTACATCATAATAAATTCGACCGAAGGCCAACTCATGAGAAATAAACTAAATAAAGCTGCGGAAGCGTAGACGAATAGTGAGTCCATCCGACTCCATAGGGCAATCACCAAGCGTAGATCGTAGCCTCACTCCTGGTCGGAAAACTCCTCTACAACATGAGACGTTGCAGCCGTGTAGGTCAGCATTTTTAATATGCCGACAAGTCATAGAGAAAACAACAAATAATAATACTAACACTATATGCAATTTGGCTGTGGGGCTCTAAGTTTTATATTTTTGCGAAAAGGCAGTTTTTCCCTACAAGGAAGGTCTTTCTTGCAATTACTACAAAATGTTTGTAGTTATTGAGATGGTTCTGCCAACCAATGTCTCATTCCCAATTATTAATTAACCCCTCAATTAATTTATTTGTTCGGTGTTGAGATTTCCGAAATACTCCAATTTCCAGAGGCTCAAATGTCCGTAACCGGGGACACGACTAATCGATTAGGTTGTTACTCTACAGAGTCTTGTGCACTTTACCCGCAAGATTTGTTCCCTCCTTTATGTCCTCGCACTGCATGGTGTTTGAAGACGGGACGAACGAAACAGGGTCTTCTGTAGAGTTTCTCTGGGCACTGCCAGTGCCCATGCATGTCCTACCGTTCTTCTACATCTGCTGGCACCATCCGTCCAGAGTCACGCCTAAGGTCAACCCAGCCAGAGCCCATAATGGCTTGCGGCTGCACATGTAAGCTTCCGGTCAAGGGGTATCCATCCGTCTCTTTGTGGCTGGTGAAGCTTTCCGCAAGATGTCATGGCGCTTCTCCATGCATCCCGGCCATCCGCTGGTTCCTCCAGGGTGCCCGTCAACCGTCCTCCACCCAGTAGTGAATTTGAAGTCCATATTGAGCTTGAAGTCATGGGGTTGTCATCATCTTAACTCTCACATCTCCCCTATGAATCTCTCAACCAACCCCGTCTACGAGCATAGCAAAGTAAACTACATCGTCCCGGGCAATGGTAACAAGGTTGAATTGGGTTCATCCTACCTCATGATACTACTCAAGACATAACTTAAAATTCTCCTACTGCATGCATGGTGGGGAGGAATAATTTTAATGCAACAAAATCATAGGTATTGTAAAACATGATCAAATGACTTGCCTGGCTGACGGTCTTCAAATGTTAGTGACTCGAGATAGCAAGCTTCACACTCCGGAAATTCTATCAAGTCAAACAATAGCACAAATAAATATTCCACTAAATATCATAACAACAAGCTAAAGGATATCACACAAGCACTCAAACCAAAACCAAAGAAAACTCAAAGGACTCCAAACCAACAACTAGCAAGAAACAAAATAAACATTTTATTTTACTATAAATAAAAGTTCACCCTCTGTAACTACAGAAAGTAATCTAAAATATACTATAACAGAGGTGAAATAAAATCCTAAATTAATTAGAACAACATAAAACAACAGCAAGCTAAATAAAACTAGATAGGCTATTTTCGAGTAAAACTATTTTTAATAAAGACTAAAAATACCCAAATAAATTCCTAATGTTAGGCAAGGTAAAAACAAAGCAATGACAAAAAGAATCACTAAAAAAGAATAATCCTACCTCAAATTATAGAAGAAATACTAATCTGACTAAAACTACTATAAAACTATTTTTATAAACTTAAACATGGCCGAATCTATTTTCTACAGAAACTATAGGAAATTTGTAAACTAACAAAAGAAGAATCAACTAAAAATAATAAATAACCTAAAAGATATAGATTTTACAAAAACAGAACTATTCTGCTAAAAACAGAAACTGAAATAAAACTAAAATAAACTAATGCGCTAACGGGCCGAAACAGTGAGCGCTCTAAAACTATCTAACGCGCGAGCGACCTTTAACTAAAACGTATACGGGCTAAGTAAAAAAACCGATCAGGCTGGTCTAACTAAACTAGGAACTAAACCGGAAAATAAACCGATCTATTGAAAATAACCTAACCCTTCGCGGATCTAATCTAAACCCTAGGTTTCAGATCGGACGGTGAGGGGAGGTGGCGGCTTACTGCGGCGGTGGTCGACGGCAACAGAGGGTGCCGGCGGTCGGCGTCGAGCGGGGCGGAGTCTCCGGTGGTCTGCGAAGGTGGCGAAGACATCGGGGAGAGGCGGCGGAGTGTTGCAAAGGCGGTGGTGATGTCGAGGTCGCTCGGGGACGACGGAAACGGCCGAGGCATCGACGGCGGGGTCCTGGTGAGCTGCAGCTCTGGCGAAGAGCGGCGGTGCTCGGGCGGATTTCTGTAGGCGTCGAGGGAGATCAAAAGGATGTCATGGGGGTGTGGGAGGATGAGGCGGTTCGCGTGGTGGAGCTTGGAGGTCGAGGGGTTGCTCACAGGCGGCGGTGGCGGCGACGAACTGCAGTGGCAGCAGCGAGATCGGAACGTCGACGACGCGAGCTACGGGTGGAGTCGGGA